>NW_022692996.1:633968-638039 GCF_011630105.1 Anneissia japonica | reverse complement strand
TTGTGAGTCAGTACAGGGAACAGGGGCAGACATGTGTTTCCAGGCTAACGTGAAGCAGTTCTTAGCCAAATGATTCATGTACAGTCGTGGGTACTGATTTATTTGACTGCTTGATAGTGTTTCCATACCAAACCCCATCCACACCCTCTCCCCTCGAGCAAACAGGATCCGCCATTTGTAGAGCTTATTTATCTAATAAACTAGAAAAAACCATAGAAACGATTTGTTTTAAAATTGCAGACCTGCCAACTCACCCGATGCAGTCGGGTGTCACCTGATATTTAAACAAATCTCCAGTTCTCCCGATCGAATCTAATTTTCACCCGATTTCACAGGCCACCCCCTCCCCAAAATACTCCAATTTATGCATAACTTGATTGATTTGATCGTTATTATTCAATGTATTCGCCACCTGATCGCTTCGCGGTTGTGCAATAAATAAGCAGCCATTTTCAATTCGAATGTCACCACCAACGGCCAATGATTTGTAGAGAAGTGACTTTATCGACTTTTTTGGTGTCTTTTCTGCTTTTGGTTACTTCTGGAATTTTTGGTAAATCTCCACATTTTTTTTAAGATTCTTAAAAATATCTCCAGATTTTCATGACCCAAGGGTTGGCAGGTCTGAAATTGTCCAACTGCGCCACATCCCCAAGCCCTGGCCTACCTAACCTAGTATTCTTTGTGCACCCATGCCTACCTTTAGGCCAGGCCCGGGCCCCGGCTCATGGCCTAGGCAACTGTCATCAATTCAGAATCTGAATGCCAATACGCCAATATTCAAATCAAACTGATTAATTTTATAATGAATGTTATACAACAGAAATCTATTGCTTACCAATTAGGCCTAATTATATGCACTGAGGTCCTACTTACTTAAGTCTTACGATACAAATACAATTTGAATTTATAACACCATCAACGTCTCTGGTATTTATTATTACGCTACAGTATCTTTACAGAGATTAACAGGAGTTTTCCGGTACGGGCACCTCGGTAGTTGCTAAATGCAACGGGTTCAGCCGAGGGGGCGTGGCTTGTATGGTGACACGTCATGTATAATTATATACATCGAGTCCATTTCCAGACGATTGGGCCCAAAGTATGCACGATCATGTAGGTCGTTCTAGGCCCCTCTAAGCGAAGCCTGCGCTAAGTCGGACCAGGAGGCCTCTTCTTCAGTAGTAAGGTCTAGCCAAAGCATTGGTCCTGCTTCCAGCAACCCGCAGCAGTCGTCTGTCTATTAGTGGCGGCGCCAGCGGGGGCCAGCGGACAAGTCAAGCCCCCCCCCTCCACCCGGCCGATCTCGTCAGGCAGTCGGACCAAAAAAAAAAAATAAATATAGGCCTACACCAAGCCAAAATATGTCTTTCACAGTCGTAAAGTGCCATTTCCGGCCAGGGAACAGTGAAATGGGTAGACGGTATAATTATACATGACGTGTCACCATACAAGCCACGCCCCCTCGGCTAAACCCATTGTATTTAGCAACTACCAGGTAGGTCACTATTTTGTTTATTGAAAAATAGGGTAATTGAGGGCGCCATTCTAATACAATTTCTATAGAACGCCAACCAGGTAACTTATATTTTAAAATCTACATAAAATGCTAAATTTCGATTTTGTCGCTATTCTGTAGAAACAGAAAGAGCTTAAAAACATATTTTTGTATTTTTAGGGTATTAAACTAATACTTTATACCCCTCCGCTAAGCCTCTGATATATATGTTCTTCCTCAGTGTGAGGACAACTGACAAAAAATACAAAGTAAAGCAAGTATAAGGAAATGGTATTGGTTACAAATTAAAATAACAATAGAACCTAATTAAAGGCGGCATATAAAGATACTTAATTTGGAATAAAAAATGTAGGTAAATATATAAAAAAAATCTTTGTTTATACGCTGCAACATATAAAAGGTATGAAATTCAATATATAAAAAAAATTAAGAAACACAATTCAATTTACAATTCAAATATATATATGTATATATATATACGGTATATTAATAAAAGAATATAGGAAACGAATATCATGTATAGACTTCAGAAACACTTTATTGGAGAAAACCAATATTTCGATCTATCCTCAGGTCTTTATCAAGGTACATGAAAAAACTAGCAAAAAGAGGACACACATAACCAATGTAGTGGGGGGAGTTAAAGAATAACAATGCGGATTATAATGAGAGTAATTAAAATCAGGTAGGCATAAATTATACATTGATTGCAATAAACAGTTTGCAATGAGAACGGAGATTAATAGTCGTTCCCACATTATGCCGACAGTATAATAAACAGACTATAGTATATTGACCAATAAAGTGTTTCTGAAGTCTACATGGCATTCGTTTCCTATATTCTTTTGTTTTATACATTATATATATATATATATATATATACATATATATATAGATGTATATATACGTATAAAAATTTATCATAAATAAACTAACGTCCTTGTTCTCATTTCCTAATGTTACAATCTACAACTGTTTTACTCAAATAACAACAATTTGTTTAACTATTTTTTTTCTCTTTCAGACAATCGTCGTTTTTGTAGGGTTGGATCTATGATTATTATTATTGCTTTATTAACTATCTCGGGTATTGTATTGGCAATCACAATTGAAGAAATCTATGTAATATTGTCAGCAATAGGAGCAGTGATAGGAATTGTTGTCGGCATTTTGTCTTTAAGGGATTGTTTGAGAAAGCAATGGAATACAATAAATTATCCTGTAGATGTAAATTTAGATTTGGAAAACTTAAATGAAACGGAGAACTTACCTATACTGTAGAACTCACCTAAACTGCCGTCGTGCAATTCAGTATTAATAGATCCACAAACCATCGGTTGCTACTCGGGTTAGTACCACAAAGTGGATGATAAATTGACTGAGAAAACTGAGAAATCGTTTTTGGCCTGCTGGACATCCCATAGCAGGTCGAGATACATCGCTAAATGAAAAAAAAATGATTAGCCTTTATCTAGATATTAATCTCTTAGGTTTCACACTTATTACATAAGCAGTTCTTGACTGATACATATTTATTTTATATTTTTATGGCATAAATCATATAGTGGGCTACAAATAATGTTGTATTTCATGATTTTGAACATTTTCACGCTTTCCCCGTTAAAATTGGCCAAGGACTTACAAAGATATGATATTAATAATTGTTTTTGGTAAGGTTTTGGTCAGCTATTCAATATAATACCTTACACCATCTCTGCCGATAACCATTCAAGAAAGTCATTACTTATCAACCAAAGAATAGTAAAATGGAATAGAAACGCATTTGCCACTAAATTTTAAAATTTTCAATGCAAATCAATATTATGTGCTACTAACTTACCTATTCTGAGATTATTGTCCCCGCCCCCTCCACTCTCATGCTCCTGATTTTTACACAGTTTTTAAGAAGATGCAATTGTTTGTGGGCCGAGGCTATATTACTATAATTATAAGGAGGTGTTCTAATGGACATTTTTTTAGGGACCTATGTATTATGCACTTTACAAATGTTATTATTATTATTATTATTATTATTATTATTATTATTATTATTATTATTATTATTATTATTATTATTATTATTATTAATTTTTATTATTTTTACTATTCCTATTGTGCCTAAACTGGCTTATGTAATGACGTTATGCCTAACTAGCGTTTTAGATGATAATGCCCAAATGTTAGTTTTAATTTTTAGGTAGTAATATGTCTACTCTTAGGCCTATATTTTTCGAGTTACGTCCTCATGTTGCTACTTTCATCCCTCAATATCCCTAAGCATAGTGTTATATGAATGTTAGATCTAGTAACTGCATCATAAAACAAATTATAATGGCAACAGGTATATAGTAAACAGGAGAAACGTTTTATTTATTTATTTTTTGTATAGTCTTCTGTGTACCTACAGTACCTATGCTGACTTATTTTTTTTTATTTATTTTTTTTTTGTGCATGTTAGGATTGTATATATGTTATTTTCATTTTCTTTTTATGTACCTATTATGCTCATGGGGTCAGTGCATTTGTCCGAAGGTCCTTTGGTCCAAATTTGG
>NW_022692996.1:621571-630420 GCF_011630105.1 Anneissia japonica | reverse complement strand
ACCAACATAATATTTTCTTATGCTGTTAGGTGTGTGTGTTACACTTGAACTGCAATGTACCATATCGTAACAGTCTATGGGATGACATTGGGATAGGTTTTAGTGGTGCCAAGCTTGCAGTTGTTGTTAAGAAATTTTTACTTCTTCTGTTAATGTTTCTTAGAGTTTCTTATATTTTAGCAGATATGTAACAATAAATTGGAAAACATTGGGATGGTTGTTTAGTTTGCAGGCGCAGCATTTGTACTTGTATTTAAGTTAGTTTTACCTATGGTGTTTGGTGTGAGTCTGTTGTTTATAGCTAGTTGTGATTTTTGTTTGTAACATCTGATCTGAAATGCGATGTTCATTGATAGATGTTTAGTGTGCCGGCACCACACTTGTAGTTGTAGTTAAGGTTTGCTTTACTTAAGCTTAGCTGTTCTGAAAATAAATATACGTAGTACGTACGATGCGTTGTTTTTGCTTTAAGAGAGACTCCGTTATCCAGGTATAGTTTAGGTAACACACTACCAGGCTTGTGACAATGTATCCATGAAACATTGTTCCATAAAAAGTTGCTACATAACGATCAATGTTTGCTACTTTGACAGTTTCATTCAGATCATGGGTTGGAAATAGAGAGTAATCATCAGTAAATATATGATAATGGTATGCACTACTGTACATTCGTGGACCATCCATACACAAATTTATAATCTGTTATGGCAAAGAGATAAGACGTTTTCGGTAAAGGTAAATAAATTTTTACTTCCGCTGTTTAGTGTTTCTTACGCCCGTATTCTTAAAACAAACTTTAGTCGAACTTCGAACTAGAACTTCATTTAGTGCTAGTTGCAACTTCAACCTCAATTTGTATTCACAAACAACGTAGTCGAAGATTTAACTATGACTAAATCAAGTCCTAGTTTTAGTTCAACTGAAGACGACTGGCAAGCAACAACTATCAAACTAACCAATGAAAAGAGCTAATTTTAAAAGCAGACGAAATTTTAGAGATCCAGTAATGCGGATGAATATTAAGCTGCCGTCTGTGGTTCAAAAACGTATTTACTCATAATTCATAATAGATCATCATTTGCTTAATTAATTTTCTATAATATTAACTATATTAGTTTTTAACATATTACAATAGAGAATTTGAACAGTCACTGAAAATTTGCTTTCTTTGGAGAACTGTTATAGATAAGCCCGATCGAGGGCGGCGCCATCTTTGTTGTTGTTATGGCGAAACTACGTGACCGCAGCGCGAGGGGATTTCGTGCAAATCAGGAACTATCGCATTTGGCTGGAAGAATCATGTTAATTTCTCCTTTTGGAAGCTAAACTTGATGTCTCTCTTGTTTAACACACTGAAGATATATCAAACCTGCGTATACAATCGTTTTTATTCGTTTCACTTTATTGTGAGTTACAGAAAACACGTTTTTTAGTGGGGTAAATATTTCAAGTCGGCGATTTAGCCTGACCCTAGGCTGACTAAAAAAATCGGCCCGCGGAGGTATCATTTTAGTCGAGGTTCGGGTCATTTAGTCGCAGTGCTAGTCGAAGTTCGTTTTAAGAATACACAATGACGTAATTTTAAAGTTTCAGCTCGAACTACGTCTAAAGTTCGTTTTAAGAATAGCGGGGTTAGAGTTTCTTATATTTTAGCAGATATGTAACATTAAATTGGAAAACATTGGGATAGTTGTTTAGTTTGCAGGCACAGCACTTGTACTTGTAGTTAAGTTAGTTTTACCTATGGTGTTTGGTGTGAGTCTGTTGCTTATAATTAGTTGTGATTTATTTTTGTAACATCTGATCTGAAATGCGATATTCATTGATAGATGTTTAGTGTGCCGGCACCACACTTGTAGTTGTAGTTAAGGTTTGCTTTACTTAAGCTTAGCTGTTCTGTAAATAAATATACGTAGTACGTACGATTGTGTTGTGTTTGCTTTAAGAGAGAATCCGTTATCCAGGTATAGGTTAGGTAACACACTACCAGGCTTGTGACAATGTATCCATGAAACATTGTTCCATAAAAAGTTGCTACATAACGATCAATGTTTGTTACGTTGATAGTTTCATTCAGATCATGGGTTGGAAATAGAGAGTAATCATCAGTAAGTATATGATAATGGTATGCACTACTGTACATTCGTGGACCATCCATACACAAATTTATAATCTGTTATAGCAAAGAGATAATATTAAGGAGAAAACTTCGTAATGCAATTATTAGGGAAATTACTAAAGCTAAATAAAATATAATAGTAAGAAAATAAAACTACTCCAAAAGTCAAACACTGGTGGATAAAAAAATAGGATCACTCGTTGGACTTGATAGAGCAGACCCCACCATTAGTGTCACCAACATTCCTCCGAACAGTCATGTACAAATTGCCAATGAAATTAACAAAATCATTATCTTGCTTTTCACTCGGGTCCAAATTGATGTTAACAATCTGCCAGCATACTTACCAAGTCAATTGTCTCCACCTAGATTTAAACCTTGGTTGATTTACAAAGAATTAAGTAAGATATCCCTCTTTAAATTGGGGGCTTAGATGGTATACCACAAAAGAATTATTAAAGCATTTGTCTGTGAAATTAGTGGTCCTGTGAGTGACATAATTGATTTGTCTATTTAATTTGAAAAAAATTTTCTGCACAATTGAAAAGGGCAAACAGAATTCCACTACCCAAAAAAATAAACCCCTACAATCAGCACTTTGAAGCCCATTTCACTAACCCCAACCTTAGCTAAAGTTACTGGACGACTTTAGCTAGGAAGCTTCTCCCAAGTGTTCACAGTAGTATTGATACAAGACAGTATGGTAATCTGAAATGGAAGTCAACCACCCACTGTCTTGTTGATGTATATAATCGCAACGTGTCTCATGCTGAAAAGCCTTGCAGTATCAGTACTCTGGTGCTGACCGACACCTCAAATGCATTTGACACATTCGACCACATCATCGCATTTAACTATTTTCGTAAAACGGGTGTATCCTCGTTGATCCTTCATTTGGTGGCATGGGCGGATACAGAAAAATTCAAAAGGGGCCGAAAGTGGGGCTTGATTATGATAACAATATCCTATGGGGTGGGCATAGCCTGCAAAATTTTGTGTTCTAGACGCCCAAAATAACCTCTGAGGCGTTTTGGGTGATGATTTTTCTCTTTTTCTTTCTTTCTTATCTTTTCCCTTTTGTAACTTTTCAAAAGGCCCGCCCCACCCCCAAAATCCGCCCCTGGGTGGTTGACTTCCTTTGCAACAGAAAACAAAGGGTTAGGTACAAGAATGCTTTCTTAGACTGGACTTCACTGACTGGTGGAGTACCACATGCTGGTACTTTACAAAGGTATTTTACTTTGTCAAAGCCGAAGTGTAGAACCAATCAACCAATCACGGTTTTGTGGAATTCCTTTCCCGAGGACTTATTGCCGGAGGAATATAACCTCACTTGTTTCGAGCATAGAGTCAATCTTCATCTCATTCACTCTGAAGTCGTTCTCTAAAGTTTGCGTGATTATTATCTTTTCTTTAGTCCTGATTTTTTAACTTTTTATAAAAAAAAATAGAGGGGTACCATCCTTGCACCGATTATTTTTTTTATATATATATTATTAATGAAGTCTTTTTTTTCTCTCTTTTGTGGGGTCGTCCCACTTTTATTCATAAGTTCAGCATACACAGTATAATTTGTAAAGTGTTATTCAATATGGCTTCTTTAAATATCTTTTTTTTTTACTTTCATTTGAAATTCATGCACATAGATCAAAGTGTACAATTGCCATGCCATTTTTTCTATTTATTTTCTTAATTTTTTTTCTGTCATTTTAATAAAAGATATATTAGAAAGTCATGCGTTTGTTTATGCCTTTTTTTCAAGATTGTTCGCCTGTATTTATGAACACTATATACAATATATATAGGCTACTTATTCTTTTGAAATAGTTTCCATTCAAACTATAATATGGTGAGATTGTTTTCACCAGGTTTAACCAATATAATATTTTTTCATTTTGCAAAGGTCAATCATTGATCATTACTTTTTTGCTTTTTCATTGTCAATTAAGAAATCACAGCTTATTAAATCTTGTTTCCGAAGTCTGAGTCTCTACTTAACTTTACTTTTATAGATACAGAATGTAAAAATAGATAGAATTTCATTTGTTAGTTCAGCATAGCATCCTTGGACAATTTTATTCCATTTTATTTTCTCATTTATATCAAAATTGCATATTTTTAACATACGATAAAGTTTTACCCAACAATAATCTACATCTTTACATTTGAATAACATATGTTCTTTATCTTCCTGTATATTACAAAACTCACAGAGATTGTTGTTCGATATATTCCACAGTAAGATTATGTGTATTAATTTAAAGTTAAAATTTTTTTCATATGAATCATTAAATACACTTTGTTTTTTTTTTCAACACAGTGGCCAGTCGATTGTGTTGACTTTTAAAGTAGTTTCCCACTTAATTTGAGCTTTTAGTACAATATATTTGTCATTAATAAATGATAAATAACAATCTTTAACTTTTTTTTTAAAATAAAAGTGTCGTTAGTTTGACATTGTTTTTCACCATGTATTACACAAACAAATTGGTTTACAATAATTTCTTTCCATATTTTCGGAATTGCATTAATTAATGTTGCACATTCTATTAGTGTATTTGGTGTTTTTGACAATTTTGGAATTATCTCATCAACCTTTTTTAGTCTGTTATTTACAATTTATCATTTATGGTTTTAAAATTTTATTCTACCCATGTTTTACAAAAAAGAGGTTTATTAAAGTCTTTATTAACTTTGATCAAAATATTTATAATTGGAATTATGTTGATGACGTAATGCTCTGTTATAATAGATTAATCAGAAACCGCAGTAGACTCCAATCAGCTCTTAATGTCAAGGAGTACCACTAATTTAAAACTTAATCCTAAAAAATGCCAAGCTCTGCATTTTTGTTTTGGCAAAAGTAATCCCGCACCTCTTCAACTTGGTATTAATAATAAACTACTGAACGTTGTAAATCATGTAAAGTTTTTAGGAATAAGTTTGCAATGTAATCTTAAATGGGACACCCACATTAACGATTTGTAAATTAAATGTTCATGATTCATAAACTTTAAAAAGTTGGCCTAAATCAACAATAGAAAGAGTTCAACGAAGATTATGCCGGAATGTCATGGGGTGGGATTACTCCCAATATGAGAATGCACTACACACATTCCAACTTCAATCACTTGAATGTAGAAGAAGCAACTTATGTAGATCAATATTGCAGCAGAATATTCCGAACAAATATCCAAACTTTAATTCCTGGTTCAAAGCAGCTACTAATGTGGTTGCACTTAAGCAGAATGAATACCAGCAAATGTAAACCGGTCATTTTCTCAATAGCCCAGTTCCGTATCTCACTAGTCTGTTAAAATGAAAGGGTCAATCAATATTGTTACTAATTTCCCTCTCAACCCTCAGGCCCCTCAATCATCACCAGTATTCATTCTATCTCCTTTCGCATTGCATGCTGGCTCTGAAAGACGTTCGTTAATGTAGTCCTACTAAGGAGTAGGACTCAATTAATGCAATACCATATTTTTGTCGTGTTTCTGGTTAACCTCTCGTTTTTTTTTTTTTCCAATTTTTTTTTCTAAATTTTATGGGGTTTTTTTTCAATTTTGTCGGTTTTTAATGTTTTTGCTTTAATGTGCAATAATCTTTTTCCTGAAAAAGTTGAATTAAATTCTTATTTGTAATGTATATATTATTAATTAGGTTAGGTCTTAGGTAGAAGCGGTTGGTGCATCTGTTGTGTGTTGGGAACTCTCAACCTTGAGGACAGGTGTTCGAAACTCTCGCTGTGAAAGTCGCTTGTGTCTTCGGGCCGGCAAGGCACTTTATCTGCATTCTCTACCCAGGAGTATAAATTAGTACCTGGTAGGATGTTGTAACATTAAATGTACTAGTTTCGTGCGCTATGCAAGTAGAGCACACCCCTCGGAGCAGAGAAGGTTGCGCTTCATGTTGGTTTGTCATTGTATGTTATCCAGTGATGACCAGGCGCTATACTGGTCAGCGCCTTTTTAACAATAACAATACCAAGAATATATATATATATATATATTGTTCCGTTGTTAATTTTCCTTTCTTTTACTTTTTTAACTCTTCTTTCTTTTCTTTTTCTTATCGTTTTTTCCCCATTCAATATTTATCTTTCTGTTTTATTAATATTTTATCTTTTCTATTTTACATTCTTTTATTGCCTTATCTTTTCTTTCATTTCTCTTTTTATATAGCCTTTTGTTTTTGTACCATTCTTGTATTGTCTTTTTTCTTTCTTCTTTTTGCCTTACATTTTATTTACTTTTCCTTTCATGTCTTTCTTTCCTTTTCTTTTCTCTTTCTTTCCCTTTCTTATTTCATTATCTTGTCCTTCATTTTCATTTTCCTTCCAATTATTTTTTCCCTTTCTTTTGCCAACCTATCCCCTTACCACCAGGTCATTTACTGGCAACCATGTATATCATCAATATATTCTATATAATAACACACCATGCTATCGATTTTTTTTTCATAATTTAGCGTCGGATAATTGCTCATTTTATTAAGTCTTTGTTGTTACGATCATTAAACTGACTAATATAATTAATATCAAATACCTCATTTGAAACACTCCTTAATTCTTTCTTTCGTTAGCCTTCTCTTTCATTATGCTTTTATACTTCATTGTTCTTATATAAACCATATACCATATGTCACAATACATTTTTGAAAATAAAACAAAATGTACAAGTAAAGAATGTGTAGAAAAGTGAAAAATGAATGACAATAAGAACAACTTAATTGGGAGTTCTCGAGTTAACTTTTCAAGTATTTACTTTTTTCTAATCCGACCAACAACGTCGCAAATATTGAAAAGTGCCGACACAAATAATACTGAAAAAAAAAGTTGGCCCAACTCTCTCTTAGGTATTGTAACAACAACTGTTTATTTTTGAGATTCTGAAAAAAAAAAGTTATAATACCAAATGGACTGGGTGAGGGACGCGGACGAAAACTTTACTCCAATCAAAGAAAACGGCGTTGATTCTTATTGAGGGTAGTACTCCAATCACATAATATCAGACAAAGCTGTGGTACAAAACCGACCATTTACAACTGTGTTGAATTGACAACAAGAAACCGCATAGATAATAAAATATGTGAGCAGATTATTTTAAGAGGTTTTCCCACAAATTAGTAAAAGGAAATTGGCCCAAAATTATATATGCAATTGATATCACCTGACTTAAATACTGAAAAGAGATAAAATAGTTTGCCAGAGGCTCTTTTATGTAAGCAGCAGCACTAGTAGACTTGCCGTAAGTCCCTTATAATTATTATTGTTAATTTTTACACAGATAAGAAAAAATCCGAAAAAAAAAAAAACAGAAATCGAGTAATTGATGCCAAATAATTTAGGTATGGCGTGCAATACGCACAGTATAGAGTGGAACCCAGGCTACAACACTGGCAACCACTAAAGATGTTAAGTCGCCAGACCCAGGAACACCTCCAAGCTTATGAGCATGTAGAGCACCTCTTCTGTGGTGGTAGCCATCCTCAATAAATAAAACCAAATGGTCATAACATTTAATGATTTTTCCCTCATTAGGCTAAAGACAGTGTCATTGTGTAGGAAAATGGAAGATAAAAAACAAAAAATGCATTTGCAATAATTTAGCTCATTTACTACGGAACCTTTTATACGGAGAGAGATAACATATCCCGCTATCCTTTGCAGGATCCAGGGATCCTGTGACAAACTCTTCCAGGCCCCTATGTTCCCCTATGTTTCTTGCATAGGGGATCTGGAAAAGGACGTGACCTAGTTGGCGCTATACCCACGGAGCTCGAAAATTCGTTTTCGTTTGCTCCCCACCGTTTGCATTTTAGATATATGGTGTTTTTTTTCTCTGCTACATACCATTTACAGCATACGATGTTGCAGCAGGATACTAGATGAAGAATTCTTTTACGTTTGCTTTTCTTACAGCCTTGCGATTCACATTCACTAGTTTATCTTCCTTCTCCACAATCTCGGACCATTTATCCCAAAAAAAGAACTCCATCATTTAGAATTCCTGCTTTAAAAAAGCTCCTAGCCGGCCCGCCTTTGTCGGAATTTCGAGAGTCACTGCAAAGAGGAACCAAGACGACTTTTGTCCTCCTTACCCCCCTCCACTACATTCACCTGATCATCTTGTATACTATCATAGAGTGTTATGCCGTTTCCAACACTCGTAGTTGGCCTCCATTATGGTCGAGCACAATGGAGGCATGTCTGGAGCTTTAAAATATAACCTTGCCTCAGAATTGAGGCCCCGCCAAGCCAATAACTCCTTTTTTGGTCTTCCATAAGGATATTGGTAAAATATTTTTGTGTTTTTAATTCTAATTTCGTCGGAATTGATGAAAACTCCCTAAAATGTGCAATTTATAGAGAAAATTGGCCTACCGTAATAAGAAATGCGCGCAAAGAATTTGAGAATTTTAGGCACTTTCAGAGGATGTATTTGTCTTATCTTATTTCTAATATAGGCCACACACGTGTGTTTGAAACTAAATATATGCATGTTCATCATGGTTTAATTTATTACAAACATATTCTTTTACCATCTACACATTGAGGCCCTTCTTTTAGGTTAAAACGATCTATCTTAAATTTGTCTTTTTGGAGTTTGGGACAATTATGTGTTTAAATAACTTAAAAAGGAAAAAACTAAAAAAGCCCTAAAAAATGCGCGCTAAGAACTCCCTAAAATGTGCAATTTATAGGGGAAATTGGCCTACCGTAACAAGA
>NW_022692996.1:603042-620916 GCF_011630105.1 Anneissia japonica | reverse complement strand
TGTCAAGGCGAGCGTCATAACCATTAAACCGCAGAGGCTTCATGGTGAAGTGATTCAAATAACCGTCAGTTACATTCCATTACACAATGGGTGGACGGCTGAAAATACATAGTAGCATATAATATAAATAAAGAAAGCCGTTTAGACTGTTAAATTATATAAATCATCAAAGAAAGATAAATACAGTGTTTGAATAAAAGACATGATGGTACATCGTGTAGCTTAGCTCTTAATGAATGTTGTCCTATAAGTTAATGAATAAATAAGTGAATAAATACATTTTGCAATAAATGGTTGAACAGATGTACTTAATTACCCTCGCCCCCGAAGTGTTGAAAGAGGAAATTGCAATGAGCTCTGCTGTCTGTTTGTGGTGTATGTATTCTTCCGGGAGCGCAGCTCAAAACTACTGGACTGATTTACCTCAAACTTTCACACATTGACAATATCACATAAAAGATTTCATCAGTCAACAAATATATGAGAAAAATCTGATTCGATAAAATAAAGTAGAAATTAAGATCATCATCATCGTCGTGGTCACCATCAATCATCAGCATTTCATTATCAATCGTGATTAGTCATCACCATCAAGCATCATCGTCAATCCCTATCATCAATCATCATCATCAATCGTTTTCAATCATCATCAATCATCAATCGTTTTCAATCATCATTAATCATCATCAATCATCATTTTAAATCATCATTATCATCATCATTATCATCTTCTTCATCAACCATCATCACCATCATCACCATTATTACCAATCATCATCAATCATCATAATCCTCATCATCATCAATCATCATCATAAATAATCATCATGAATCATTAAAAAAAAAAAAAAAAAAAAAAACGTTGCTTATAACATGCAAATTTTAAAATTGGTTCTATGAAGTATATTTAAGCGATTAGCTAGGGACGGTTGGTCTATAATAATACTCGGGCCCATTGAGTCGGGTTGGCGAACTCTGTCCAGAATACGGGTTTCTCTGTCCAGTGCACTGTTGTCCAGAATACATAATGGAAAAGTATTCAAAACATAATAAAAGTTTTACATATACATTTTCAATAAAGTAAGACAAAAATGCAACCCCTTGGAAATGTACACGGTGTAATTTGAAAATGAGCAATATGATAGGCCATAAAAAGAATAAATAGGGCCAAAAATCGATAACTGACTTTCAGTGGTTCTATGCTTCACTGTGTGCTTCAAACAAGACAAAAGCTAGTTATGATTTAGGTGTTATTTTCGGGTCTAAAATATAACCCTGTAAACAAAAACAAAAAAAACAAAAAAAAAAAACTCCCAAGATTGGTATTGTTATTAGATCTGCTAAACAGCAGCCCAGGGGAAGTAAAAACTTTATCATAGACATTTCAAAATTTTAAGAATTGCAGAGTCCTGATGCTAGATTTATTGTTAAATCATTGAAACACAACTAAATTATATTTTGCAACACGTCTATTGGATTTTATCGTCAAAAATGTTCGCAAGTCTAATTAATTTTACATGATAATAAACAGCAGTGAACCAAAGAACCCTACTTATAAATTAGATTTCGGTTGTCTTTCTCCAAATAATTAAAGTCTATATGCCACCAATGCTCATAAAAATATACATTTATCTGGTCCTACATCATGCGGAGAACGTCCGTATTCTGACTGACGTCTGTTAAACTGAAGTTACAGAAAAATTTCCCCGCGACCCAATTTTGGACATGACTGCATGGTGTAGGCCTAGAAGGTCTGCAAAGTAGATCCTAATTCAAATAAACCTATCTTAGCGGAAATAGTTTCACCCGCGGTATAAAACATTGTTTTCAACTCGGCTGATAAATTAGAACCAGGGGTTTATGTCAATAGGCGAAAATGGATCACTGCATATCCCCAACAAAGGTTATCACTGTTCAAACCATGGACCTAGAGGTCCATGTTCAAACCATGGACCTATAGGTCCATGTTCAAACAAAACAATGAACCGGTTTTATCGGATACTGCCAATCAGAAGAGAGATAACATTGAAACGATTAAGAGGTCATCGCACGTAGTTCAGAATTTTATAACAGACTAATAACAATATTGAATCGTCTGAAAGATGGCATCTTTATGCAGACTTACTAGTTTTCCATCGTCATTTTGGAAATTTGTACCGATAACATCGAGCTCAAGATGCGCGTCTGGTGTGACTGGTGCTCAGTCTACTCAGACGTATACCAAAAACCCGGAGAGGCTCAAGTCTATTGACACTTTGCCCGGGCCCGGAATCATACATTGGTTGCCTAAGCCTCTAAACAGGATCATAGTAATGGTAGCACTAGTTATGTTTCAGGATATGAGGAAAAACCACGAAATGATTCTTCAAAACGCTAAGAAATATGGCAAGATACTCAGAAGCATTGGATTTGGAGTTGATATTGTGAGTCTAAGTGACCCGCAACTCATTGAAAGATTTTGTAGGACGGAAGATAAGTACCCAATGAGATTTCCTATACAGCCTTGGATAGAATATAGGAAACATAATAAAAAACCATTGGGGATATTACTAGAGTAAGTTATAACAATCCGTGGACCATTAAACAATCAATAACAGTACTAGTTTCATTCTTAACAGGAAACCTAAAACCTATTGTGTACTGTACCGGTATACCACCTTTTTCTGGAAGGTCTACTACGCTCCTTAAACGTGAAGATGGCCCATATTGCACAAGGTGCGCCATTTGACACGCTAGCCTAGGGAATTTTAAAAAATATACAAAACAACAGTCTGATCAACAGGCTAGACGTCTCATGCCAGTTCACAACAATAAATGTACAAGAGTGAGCGTAGCCAATACTATATTCGCGACAGTGGTGTCACTCACTCTCATATATTTATTGTGAAATGACATGTGTTGTGAAATGACGTGTGACGTCTTATCATCTTAATAGCCTATTTGACCAGACTGTTGCTATTATTCGAAATTCCCTAAGTTACCGTGTAAAAAAAATCGCAGTCGGGAGCAAGTCTAGAGATCTCCACGGTTCAGCGCACACACAGTGGCTACCACCAGTTTAGCCCACTGAGAGCTATGCTTTCCCCCCAAAAAATGGATACCAACTCAATAATTAAGCCAACTTTTAAAAAACTACATACTGTATTTCTTTTTGTAAACACGATTTTTAGACTATTAACAAATAGCAGAGACGGATCCATTTGGCGGGGGCAAGGACACCTGTCCCCTTCCGTGCCAATACATTTTAAACCTTCAATACATACTAATGCCATGCATTTCACCCTGTTTTAAAAATTCCAGATCCACCCTGGATAGTGTGAACGAATGGTATTTTTCACTACATATTTTCCACAGTAGTGTATGTGAATTGAAAAAAAAGGTAAATTCTGGCTAAGCGAACGCAGACCTATAACGTACAGCATTTCCTGATTTAATTATATATATATATATATATATATATATATATATATATACATATATATGTCTATACGTATATACATATATATATTATATATACAAATATATATATTTCTTTTATATTTCTTTTTTTTTTTTAGGGAAGGTGAAAAGTGGCACAAAAGTCGATCCGCCATGAGTAGACGCTTGCTGCGCCCTCAAGAAATCGGAACATTTTTAGATGCGATGAATGGTGTAGCAGCAGACGTATTGGAGAGGCTGAAAACTCTTCGGCCAAAGGAAGGTCCGAACAAGAACATCATGCCGAATTTGGAAGAGGAGCTCTTTAGATGGGCTTTCGAATGTACGTATAATGTTAAAGATGTACGAGCCAACAGAGCAAAAAAAAATAAAATAAAATAAAATAATAAAACACTTCCAGTGAATAGAAATGCTTCTATATTTTTTTGCTGTAAAATTATGTGTAAACATTGCTTAAATACACTGTAATTCATATAAGTTGATAATTTGTATATTAAGTGAGTGTTACCAAGTTAATTTCAACAATGATTTTTATTATTTGTCAGTGGTATTTTGCATGGGACAATACATCTTTAATGATTTTTAAATGATATATACAAAATTTAAGTAGATTTTTTAAAGTATATTCCGATTTCTTTGCAGAGATTGCTGTGGCATATCTAGGGGCACATACTCGCCCCTCCCTCTCCCCCCCCAAAAAAAAAATATTTTCCTCCTGTCGCCCTCCCCCTCCCTACAAATTAAAAATGTTCAAAACTAAAATTACATTCATTAGATAAAAGTCACCTCATGTCACCTTATTTTTCGAGAGCTTGCTGCCCGTCGAGCCCCAATACCTCCACCCTCTACACCATCACGCCTCATCAGCCCCACTCCCTCTCCATTTCAAAACTCTTAGATACACAGCTGAGAAAATGTACCTTTAAATAAACGTATATTTAAACTTTCGATAAAATTTGAGTATTAGCAGAAATAAATTACCGTTAACTAATGCAACACCCAGCCTATAATAATGAAGTGTTTAAGGCCTATTAAAAGTTTTGCCGTTACGTAATTAAACCTACATTTTTTTGCAATGTTCATTTCAGCTGCCTGCACGGTTTTCTTTGACAAACGTCTCGGAATCTTGGACAAGAATTCTCCAAAGATTCATCCAGAAATCGACGAATTTGTGTACGCTTTCCAGAATGTCTTAGAGAAGACGGTTGACCTAATGTTCATACCTTACAAACTTCAAAAGATGCTTCGAACCAAAGCGTACAAAACGCACACAGATTCATGGGACTTGCTCTTTAGAGTGTGTAAGTAGCCTACACCCGTGTTAATCATGTATGTCGTATGTGCTTCTCAAACGACCACTGGTGGCGCCAAGATTTGCCAGAGGGAGGAGCCATATTGTTCTGGAAGGAGGTGAGGGGGATAAGGCGGTTTCCATATGGTAGCGTAAGTGTGAACGTTGCCAGGCGCCCCAGGGCTGCGAAGCTTCTGGAAGCAGCAATTTAGGAATTTAAAAGGCTTATTCGATTTTAATGTCTAAAAAAATGTAAAATTAATTACAAATTGTAATTTTTTCTCTGAACGGTGGATGAAAAAAAAATTCTCCCCCGACGAGGTCCTACGCCGATCACCAAATGGTGCGACCCCTGGATGTTACTACACAGGCCAATCTATATATTATTTATTATTTGCTATCACAATGATTACAAAAAAATAAAGGAAACAGTCCGTAATAAGTCATTACTAACAAATACAGGTGGTCTTTAATTGGTGGGATCTTTAATTACAGGAAGACATGTAGACCAATTTGCTTGCTCATTGTATTAGGTAGAAATTTATAGTAAATTGAAAAAAAATTAACTGAGCAGAAACTAATAATGTTAGCCTTGAATACTAGTACAACGTTACTTTGTTCGACACAGATGGGAATGAGCAATGATAACACAGGCATATCATCGTCTTAAGCTAGGTTTTTGGACGTACTTTTTCGTTGTCATTTCGACAAGAACAACGTAATCGCATCCGTTGGCATTTCTATTCATTTTCTTTTTTCTCGGACCTCACATTTTATTAAGTATTCTAGGTCCGTCTACTTATCCCACACGTATGTAGGCTTACCTCAATTTTTTTTTAATTTGAATAACATTAAAGTATTTTGACGACTACCGGTATATATGATCTAGATAAGAATGCCTTTTTTTTTTTAATGAATCATGTTAAAATTATGAGGCCTATTCTTTTTAAAGCCCGTGAACTTATAGATCGTAAACTCAATGAGCTGGCAGAAAAAGTCGAAAACAATGATAAAGTCGACGATGGAAGTTTCTTGGCGTACCTTGTCGCCCAAAACAAGTTGAGCGAAGAGGAAATATATGGCAGTATGACGGAACTGTTAGCCGCAGCCGTAGATACGGTTAGTGATCCTAGGGCGGTGCATTTTAGGTCTGGGGTGAATGCAGGATTTGATTGCAGGAGGTGCATGGGAATATACACCACCTCAGCCCTAACCATGGTGTGGAATGACAATTTAAACCTTAAAGTGCCAGGAAATTACACTCTCGTACTTTTAAAATCTTACCGGTACTATATTTTTAATGATAAAAATAATATTTCAACAATACAATACAACAATTATTTTTTCTTTGCTGTAACAAGGTTTGACAGAAAGGATTTATACCAGAGACCTTATGAACCAAGCATTTTTATCAGGTGCAGCTAGTTAAAAAGTCCTTGGCTGAACAAAAATTATATAGCGGATATTGGAGAGTCATATTGGTTTACAATAAAATTTCATTGGATTTTTGAAAGTATCTAATTAAAGTATCTAATTAATTTTCCTCTATCGTTTATGTTTCATCTCATTTCTAATTTCCGAAATTGAAATTGTGAGTCAACTATAAAAAAAAAAAAATCAGCCTCCAAGTGTTTATGACGTTCACAATGTAGGCTCCGAGTTCGAGTTTCAGCCTTATGTATATATCATTATTATTTTTTGTTTCTATTAGACTTCAAACTCAGTTCTATGGGCTTTGTACTGCCTTGCAAGGAATCCTGGATGTCAAGAGCGTTTATATGAAGAGGTGACGCACGTGATTCCAGAAGGCGTTGCACCAACAAAAGATCACTTCAATGAAATGAAATATCTTCGAGCGGTGATGCAAGAAACCCAAAGGTTTTTAGCTTTACTTTATGTTAATTTTATTTTATTATAATTACCAATAATATTATTATGTATTTTTAAATTATAATCATCATCTTCGTTTTCGTCGTCGTCGTTGTTGTAGTCATTATCGTCATCCCCATTAATTTTCTGGCTTCTAAATATACTGTACATTGAGAGTTATAGTCATTTTCTTAAACGAGAACATATCATAGCTTAGTCACGTACCATGAATACTATCAAATGCTCTTTCTATTTGCTTATATTTTGCAGATTATACCCCATAATATCAGGAATAGGAAGAAAAGTTACAGAAGACATGGAAATCGGTGGATATAAAATACCACCTGGGGTACGTTAAAATATTAAAAAAACAAAGGTTAAATCCAATTCCAAACATACATTACCGGGACTAATTGTTCCAAAATCATAAGTGGAATGTATTAAAATGACGCATGCTTTATTTTTGTAGATCAATAGAACATGCTACAGCACTACCAATTTCATTGAGTGAATTGTTTGTGTACACAAATATGTTTTATACAGTATAGGTCTACACTTCTGAAAGTCGTAATATTATCGTAGCAAGGGCTTCCTTCATTCATTTATTCAGTCATTCAGTCATTCATTCATCCTTTAATACATCCGTTCATTACCTACTTAGTTCCTTTATTCATTCTTTTCATCCATCCATTCATCCTTTCTTTCATTCATTCATCCATTTATTCGTTCATTCGTTCATTTATCGTTCAGTTCGTTTATTTATTCGTTCATTCATTCATTCATTCATACATGCATGTGTTTGGTCGTTCAGTTCGTTCATTCATTCGTTCATTTATTTATCCATTTATCTATCCATCCATCCATCCATTCATTCATTTATTTATTTATTTATCCATCCATCCATTCATACTTAAATTCGTTCGTTATTTTCAATTATTCATTATTCTTTTCATTCATTCGTCCATTTATTCATTCATTTATCCATCCATCCATTTATTCGTTCGCACGTTCATTCATCGTTCAGTTCGTTAAATTCATCCGTTCATTCATTCATTCAGGCATGTGTTTGGTAGTTCAGTTCATTTATTCATTCATTCGTTCATTCACTCATTCATCCATCCATTCATTCATTATTTATTCATTTTTCATTCATTATTCATTTTCATTCATTATTCATTCATCCTTTTCATTCATTCATCCATCCATTCATCCTTTTGTTCGTTCTTTTCATCTATCCTTCCATCCATCCTTTTATTTATCCATCCATCTATCCATCCATCCGTCCATATCCATCCATTCATCCATCTTCACCTATCGATCCACCTTTCCTATCTATCCATCGTTTATTTGCGCTATATAAATCCATCTATTATTATTATTATTATTATTATTATTATCCATCCATCTATTCATTAATATGTTCATTTATCATTTATTTATTCATTCATTCATTTATTCATTCATTCATTCATCCATCTATTCATTGGTTTGTTTGTTCGTTCAGTTCGTTCCAATTTTTTCGTTCGTTCCTGTATCATTTTTTGTTCGTTCGTTCAATCAATCATTCATTCATTTGGCGCTCGTGCGAAGATACAGTACATTTGAGATGCGATTTATGAAGTTTGTTTCTGGATTAGACGATCTTGAATTTTCCAGGTGTTTGTTGTTATGGATACGTATTCGATAAGCCGTAGCTCTGAATACTTTGAAGACCCTTACTGTTTTAATCCGGAACGATGGCTATCACGAGTAAAAGGAGAGAAACTGAACAATTTCTTGATGTTACCATTTGGTTTCGGCGTACGTAGCTGTATCGGTGAGTGTTTTGTTACAAATTGAATATTTTGCACCATTCTCCCTTTTTCTTATTTCTGTGTTCGTTTCTTTTCATGATCAGATCTTTGCCCATTATTGTGGCAGTGATATAATACATCGAGTTCTCATTAAAGCTTTTATAGCGTTTAATTATGATTACTTAATATTGTGTATATTAATATTAGAATTACGGTAGTTGAAAATTATAATTGTTATTAATAACTATTATTATTGTTATTAGTGTTAATACAGTTTCTTGAATTATGTGTAATGGTTATTTATAGTTATTGTATTGCTTGATTATCTATATACCAGCCTTTTAGATAGTGTTTTATTATATACAGGTCGAAGACTGGCTGAACAAGAAATGCAAACATTACTCTCATTGGTAATGTATTTTTGACATTGTTATGGCCATTGTTTTCATATTTTAATCATTGATAGTATTGACCTACAATATTAAAACCATGTTATATTTTCATCATAATTATCATCATCGTCGTCGTCATCGGCGCCGCATCATCAACATCATCATCATTATCATCAAAATCATCATTATCATCATCATCGTCATCATCATCATCATCATCATCATCATCATCATCATCTCTCTCATCAACATCTTCATTTTCATCAACAGTACCAACATCAAAACCAACACCAACAACTACGACGATGTTGATTATAAAGATGATAATATTAATAAAAATATAATAATAATGATATTTTTGTTCTTAAATTATTAGGATTATTATTATTATCATTATCATTATCATTATCATTATCATTATCATTATCATTATCATTATCATTACTATTATTATTATTATTATTATTATTATTATTATTATTATTATTATCGTCGTCATCATCATCATCATCATCATCATCATTATTACCATTATTGATTTATATCTTTTTTCACAATTTTATATTTAGTTGATGACATTGCTGTGGTTATTTTTATTATAATTAGTAAATCTTCTACAAACTGCAGTCTCTATTTTTGTCACAAGCGAAACATAATTTTTGTGCGATGGGATCACGTATATTAATTACCGTTTTCGTAAATCTAAGAAACCTCCCTATGATAATAATTGATTTTTATGCCATCTCTCTTTTTTTCTTCTTTTTCTTTCTCTTGCAGATAATTAGAAATTTTCGCCTTGAAATCAACAAGGAAGTTCAACCTACATCACGCCTTATTCTGGTACCCGATCAGCCACTGGAACTCCGTCTAATAGACAGAAATTAACCAGGCTTAAGAGTCCGGTCGTTTCTATACATAGGCAAGAAAAAAATAACCACAATCTCTATCAGATACTCAAAGAATTTGTTTAATCTGAATATCAGCAGACAGCTCATCAGTAAATAGTTTTAACTTCAGTATTTTACAGGTCTCCCTCCATTTAACAACCTCTCCAATTAAAGACTGCATCTAATTACAAACACCACTCTCTGTGGTCGAGTTTGAATTCCTATTTTCTAACATTATCTGTTCCCTCCAAATTAAAGACTCCCTCTATAATTGAGAGCAAAGACCATGGTTTTGGTGGACCCAAATGAAACTTTTCCTTCCAATTAAAAACCACTACAAATAATTAGTAATATTAGGGCCTAATGCTATTTTTTCTATAATAAATTTTGTTATAGGGCTTAAAACATAAAAATATTAGCCAATGTACATATTATACCGTAAGATGGTGTTTGTGTATATTGAGCAACGATGATGTTAGTGGTGGTGTGAGTAATATTTCAATGAAATGTTGCTTAGAACAGTTAAGGAATTGATGTCTGGATTTCAAAGAAATCCTTTAATAAGAATAAATAATCAGCATGCGGTAACAAAACCATAATTATAGGTGTAATTTTTTCCCTACCAGACGTGGATATGTACTGAATACTCAGTACGTGTGAAAACAATTGCGAAGAAAAATCGCAAGTTTTTCTCCTCGGCTGAAAATGGCGTCACCCTTGGATGCTGCACAGATTAATCTCTCTATTCTTACCGGCTGGGTAATAAAAGAAAAGAAAGAGGGGAGAGGAGGGAAAGAGAAAGAAGGGGAAAAGAAAAGGAAAGTAAATACAGACAAGAATAAAAAGGAAGATATCATTATGACCAAACTCACAACATCCTGCAACCCCTGCTCCACTTTAAAAAGTGTTTTTTTTAGGTTTTTTTTTTTAAGAGTTAGCCTTCTAAATTATTTTAGGCCTAATAGTTCCAAACTCAGGAAAGAACATTTAAGATAGATCGTTTTACCTAAAAGGAGGGCCTCAATGTGTATTGATAGTGAAAGAATATGTTTGTAATAAATAAAACCATGATGAAAATGCTTATGTTTAGTTTCAAACATACATGTGTGGCCTATATTATATATAAGATAAGTCCTGTCGTATTGTTTTCTATATGGAGGGGGTGGGGTGGGTATGATAAATAAGAGATGCATACATTACTGTCATTGGTAATGTATTTTTGACATTGTTATGCCATTGTTTTCAATATTATCATAATCATTGGTAGTAAAGTGGCCTCATCATCATCATCATCATGTATTTCATCACCATCTTCATCTTTATAAGCAGTAACAATTAAATCCAACACCAACAACTACGACGAAGTTGATGCTAACTGTGATAATAAGTACTAAAATATGATAATAATAATAATATTATTATTATTATTATTATTATTATTATTATTATTATTATCATTATCATCATTATCATTATCATCATCATCATCATCTTCATCGCTATTATTATCATTATTATTGATTATGATTCTTTCTCAATATCACATTTAATTGATGACAATGTTATGTTCATTTTTCTATCATAGTAGTATCGTCTGCACATTGCGCTCGCAATCGATATTTTTGTCACATGTGAAACAGAATTGTGTAGGATGGGATCATGTATATTGGTTACCGTTTTTGTAAAGCTAAGAACATCCCTATGATAATAATATATTATGCCATTTTTTCCCAGATTATTAGAAACTTTCGACTTGAAATCAACAAGGAAGTTAAACCTACATCACGCTTTATTGTGGTACCCGAGCAGCCCTTGGATCTCCGTCTAATTGAGAGAAATTAATCAGGTTTAAGAGTCTGGTCTTTTTTTATGTAGGCAAACAAAAATAACCACAGCTTGTCAAAAACTCAAGATACTTTAGTAAGAATATAAACAGAAAGCTCATCAGTAAATAGTTTTAACTTTAGTATACAGGTCTCTTTCCAATTAAAAAACCTCTCCAATTAAAGACCACCTCTAATTAAAGACCACTTTTTTGTGGTCTTGTTTGAATTCCTATCTTTGAACATCAGCTGTTCCCTCCAATTAAACACTTATTTAGAGACGTAAGACCATGGTGTTTTTTGGACACAGATGAAAATCTTCCCTCCAGTGAACACTGTAACGAAAATAGTGATGTTAATGCTTTTTTTTCTATGATAACTTCTGTTATAGGGCTTAAAACATACAACAAATATTAGCGAATACACCTTATTTTATAAATGGTGTTTTGCGAATATTAAGCAACGATAATGTGTTGGTGTTAGTAATATTTTAATGAAAAATTGCTTAAAACAAATAGGTCTACAGGAATTGATGTCTGGATTTCAAAGAAATCCTTAATTAAGAATAAATAATCAGCATGCAGTAACAGTACATCTATTTTAAACCATAATTTTTATTACCTATCTTTTTAAGCGTATTGAGACTTCAGTATAATTTTCTTGTTATGCTCTCATAACCTCGCCTACCTTATTATTACCTCTAATCTTGCTAGGCCTATATATAAATGAGTGATGATGTCAACATTAGCAGTGAACAGGAGCAGCTAGTATGTCAATGAGGGAGCTGTATAGGGTAGAGCAGCAACGAATTGGTGAGCTAGTGAATGAACGTGATGTCCAATTGTTTGTGCAAGTAGCCCTGAGCTTTAATGGTTGTTACTCATGTACTATGTGGATGTATTCTGTTATAGCCGATGTGTAAATAGTTGACCAGTAAATGGTATGGTGAAGTTTACGTGTTGTCCATCTTTATTGGAAATAAACCAATTTTTGTTTGCAAATAGAACATTACCTAAGTACTACCGATATTTTAAATTGATTATTTTTGTTATTACAATACAGTTTTAATTTTTATTATTATTTTTAATGATTTTTTTTGATAGAACGTTGTCATCTACCGAACCTTTACTCCTGTATTGATTTTCGTAGTTAAGTTGTTTTGTTCTTTCAAATATTCTGTTGATTTTGGTCTTTTTGATGCACCATTAATTTGGATGTGTGCTACTGTAATAAAAGTGATTCCAAATAAAAACTAAAACTAAAGTATTGAAGGCTCCAGATTGTGTTTTTTTTTCGTGCCGACTCGTGAATCTAACATAGGCTAAGTGGAGGCTCGTCAGGCCTCAAGTTACAGGATACAGTGCTTCGTGCTTCAGACTGCTATATTGGCTTACATAATTGATTTGCAAGAGACTTTAAAACTATTGGAGAAGGAACGTCTAAGGATTTCTTGAATAAGTTTACTACGAGTAAACATTTTTTCAAGTAGCATATTATTATTATTTGGAAGTACGGTCAGCTATGAGGAAAGCCGATCGAGATTAAAAGACTAGTAGTTGAGCGTTTGGTGGATGAAAGTGTGCTTCCAGATATATTCATGACATACATACATAAGGTACTCCCTGGTGCATCTGCAGAAATAAGAAAATGAGGCTGGAGCAAGAAGAGGAAAACTAAATAAAATGATAAATTAAATGCTGCAGTACAAAATGAAGGAGTTGGAGTTGCAGAGACCGAGACATATCAAATACCGTCACACCAAGTCAGTTTCACTCCAGTCTAGTTTTTCATTTGGTTCCTCCGTTCGATATGTATTTCCAACAGTTGAAAAAGGTAGCAGAAAACCTAAAGTGGCTAACTCAACACTGGTCAATATTGTTACAAAGCTTAGGAAATATCTAGCATTCTGTTAATGATAGTGCCGATTACAAGAAGGTTAAAGCTATGTTACTGAAAAGTTACTAGCTTGAAACCGAAGCGTGTAGACAAGTTTCAAGAGTATAAGAAGTTGGATAAGGAAAGTGGAATTCTTACGTGAAAAGCAAATCTTGTTTGACAGGTGGTGGAGTTCAGAGAACACTAAATCTAACTATTATGCTCTTAATGAAATAATCTTGATTGAAGAATTCATTTGTTGTTTGCCTAATGTTGTACGAACCTATTTGGATAAATATAAGATGAGGTAGCATAATTGGCCGATGTATGTATGTTAGTAAACATATAATTGGTATTTTCGTTTTCCTTGTTTTTTCCCAAGGACCCCTCCAACCTTTAGATATGACAGGGTGATCCACTGGATAAGAGTCTTTGTACATACTATGACGGTAAAGGGATCCTTAGGATCATCTTAACTGCCCTTTTCTGAATAGATTCAATTGTTGCAATATCTTTCTGAAAGACCAAAGTGCCATAAATGTATACAGTTTCGACAAAAGTATGTACATAAGTGCAATATGCCTGTACTATGTAGATCAAGACATTTACAGATGCATTACTTTAGACGTCACAACAAAAGAAGTATGAAACCATCATGTTAACATTAGCATCCAACATCATGTAATTTTGCACTAGAATAATAATGAGTGACCATGGGTGTTAAATGCGGACCACCTGTTTATATTCGCTGTAAATTGCAGTGTTTAGGAGAAGCAAAAGCAGCATGCTTTGCAGAAGAAAGCATTCCTTTTCACTTAATCCTTTTCTTCAAATGCTCTTCAAATTGTTTTTTTCTTTTTTTTTTTTTTTTCAAAACACGTCAGAAGTAAATTATATTTACAATTTCATGGTCTCTGCTTATTTTGCACTTTACTTCCAAAAACAAAACTGAAAAGATCGGTAAATTATTTTTTTTCAACTGAGCGCTATAACTAGAATCCAGATTGTTACCTTGTTGCATACGTCCGCCGCTGCACACGTATGTAGTAATTTTCTATTTTAAAACTACCATATTCATACGAAAGTTTAATCATGGTTGGTAACCCAAAATGCACATCTGCATTTAATTGGGATTTGCAATGTATTATACCTTATAAATCTTAATGTTTTAGCTTCTTTTGTTGTTTTATTACTTGATTTTAAAACAACATTACGCAGTAAACTAAATGTCCGTTACTTAATTAAAGCGTGAGACGACGCAAGGGTCCAGACTTGATAGAAACTCATCATTTGCATAATACCTTAGGTTATGTGTATGTTTTTATTTATCTTTCTATTACTTAGTTATTTCTATTATCATTTTTTTTTAGTTCAGATTTTAAACTTGAGTAAAATATTATTTTTATTGCATTTGGAAGATTTTTATTTCATTATTAATGTACTATTCTCTATCATAAATTTTCTCTGTTGTTTGGACGAACCCTACAGCACGAGTGGGTTTTTTTTCAGATTTTATACTTTAGAATTATATTATTAGGCTATCATTATTACATTTGAAATACAGTATTCTTATTTTAGCAATATCTCATTTCATGAATTTTATCGTTACTTCTTACATTTGCTCAGTTGTATGGTCGAATCTTTCCTAAGTGAGAGTGAACAATTATTATTACAATACACTATGTATATTTTCCTAGTCTCACCCGAAAGCCTCTTATATGTCAATAGGCATATAAAGGGATCATTGCACATCCATGCCAACAGCTCACTGTTCAAATACAACTATGAACCGACCTAATAGATGATAGATGATAACATTTACATCATGTGAACGTTTGTCATAGATTAAGAGGTCATCGCACGAATTTATTATTAAACTAATACGGTAACAATATTCTGAAAGATGGCATCGTTATGCAGACTTAGTAGTTTTCCATCGCCGTTTTGGAAATTTGTACCGATGGTATCGAGCTCAAGATGCGCATCTAGTGTTACTGGCGCTCAGTCTGCTCAGACTACTAATTATGTGGATAGGCTCAAGTCTATTGACACTCTACCCGGGCCCGGAATCATACCATGGTTGCCTACGCCAGTCAACAAGATCACACAGTCGATAGCAGTTATGTTTCAAGATATTAAGAAAAACCACGAAGTGATTGTTGAAAACGCTAAGAAATATGGCAAGATACACAGAACCAATGCATTCGGATTTGATGTTGTGAGCCTAAGTGACCCGCAACTTATAGAAAGGTTTTGCAGGACGGAAGATAAATATCCAATGAGATTTCCTATAGAACCTTGGTTAGATTATAGGAAACAGAATAAAAAACCATTGGGGATATTACTAGAGTAAGTTTACAATAATCCGTGAAAATGGCACAAAGTGCAAACAAATACTGGGGATAAATCCAATGGATGGTTGCATATGGGCACATGTCCTTCTCAGTTTTCCCAATACATTTTAAACATTCAATTAATGCCATGTGTTTCCCGAGGTTATAAAAAATTCTTTTAAAATTATTTTTAGGGAAGGTAAAAAGTGGCACAAAAGTCGATCCGCTATGAGTAGACGCTTGTTGCGCCCACCAGAAATCGGAAGGTTTTTAGATGCGATGAATGGTGTAGCAGCAGACGTATTGGAGAGGCTGAAAACTCTTCGGCCAAAGGAAGGTCCGAACAAAAACATCATGCCGAATTTCGAAGAGGAGCTCTTCAGATGGGCTTTCGAATGTATGTATTATAGAAGATGCACGAGCATAAAGACAAAAAAAAGAAGAAAAAAACTAAATTGCAGTTAAAAATTTGAATACTAAACATTTCCCGATCAGCTAAAGTCACGCTTCTCATCTATGGGTCTCGACCAAAAAGTTTGTTG
Organism: Anneissia japonica; assembly: GCF_011630105.1. Classification (NCBI taxonomy): domain Eukaryota; kingdom Metazoa; phylum Echinodermata; class Crinoidea; order Comatulida; family Comatulidae; genus Anneissia; species Anneissia japonica. The sequence continues at coordinate 604,673 of NW_022692996.1, read as the reverse complement.
CAAAACATTTGCATTGGGTCGCGAGCACGTTTGCAACCCTCCTTCCTTCACCACAAAAGAAAAAAAATACAAAAAAACCAAAAATTCATATGTGCTAAGGGTGCACAGTTGGTGTAAATTCTTTAACAGGTATAACGAATTGGAAACAGTACTTTAAGTGAACCATCATTAGAGAAATACTTTATTTTTCTTTTTTTTTTGAAAATAGGTTTAGTAAATAGATATAAAGTTAATTCAGATTTATTATGTAAATATCACTTGATATAACATTATTTTGCAACCTAGCTGCCCCTCACTTAGTCATCGAGCGTTCTCCCTACATCTTCAAGCCTCGTCAGCTCCACCCCCGTACATTTCAAAACTTCTGAATACGCCGATGAGAGAGTATACCTTTAAATGAACGTAGATTTAAGCTTTCGATAAAATGTGAGAATTACCAGAATAGATAAATTACCGTTTACTAATGCATGTCTGCAACACCCGGACTTCTAAAATTTTAGAACAAAGCCTTTGCTGAAGGATAATTATAAAGTGTCTAGTAAAAGCTTTGCCGTAAAATGCACTTAAATATATTCTACATTTTTTTTGCAATGTTCATTTCAGCTGCCTGCACGGTTTTCTTTGACAAACGTCTCGGAATCTTGGACAAGAATTCTCCAAAGATTCATCCAGAAATCGACGAATTTGTTTACGCTTTTCAGAATGTCTTAGAGACGACGGCTAACCTGATGTTCAAAAATTACAACCTCCAAAAAATGCTTCGAACTAAAACGTACAAAACACACACAGAATCATGGGACTTGCTCTTTAGAGTGTGTAAGTAGCCTACAACCGTGTTAAACATTACTCAATCGTATGTGCTTCACAAACGACCAGTGGTGGCGAAAGGATTTGCCAGAGGGAGAAGCCAAAATGTCCCCGACATGGAGACAGGTGATATACTATCGCAATCGTATGGGTTGCGGTAGTAGCGCCAGATCTTCTTCGACAGGCAGGGCCTTTTAACTTGTATGGTTTTCTATCAAATTACAAAAGAATACCATGATCAAAAGTGGGACCCTTGCTGGGGAGCTGGACCCCTCTTCGGGAAATTCCTGGCGTCGCCCCCGCGTGGAGATGAGGCAGTTTTAAGGCGTCGCTCAGAATCGAAGGGCGTCCAGTGTGAAGCTACTGGAAACTACAGCTTAGGAATTTGAAATGCTTATTAGATTTTTATTTCTAACAAAAGTGAAAAATTAATACAAATTGTAGTTTTCTCCCTGACTGTTGGAGGCTGGGAAAAGTCTCCCCGATCAAGGTAAACACCGGCCACCAGATCGCGCCACCCCTGGATGCTACTACCCAGATCAATCTACCTATTATTTATTACTTGCTATCGCAATAGTTACAAACAAATACTAGAAACAGTCCGTAACTTAAGTCATTAAAATAAATACAAGTGGTCTTTAATTAGAAAGAAAACTGCAGATCAATTTACTTGTTCATTATATAGTAGAAATTAATAATAAATTAAAAATTAATTGTTGACAGCAGTTAATAATGTTAGCCTTGAATACTACAACGTTATTGTGTAACCCAGGCTTATTTATAATGTGTATAAGAGACAGTTGCAACCCTCCTTCCTTCACCAC
>NW_022692996.1:601025-602679 GCF_011630105.1 Anneissia japonica | reverse complement strand
CTCTTCAGATAAGATAGTCTAATGACTAAGATTATCACAGATTGATTAATTGTGAGACTGAGCATGTGCAGAGTAAATTCGGTAGTTGAAAGGCAGCGGTACACTGTGATCATTAAGTGATTAACAAAGGATTAAATGACAATGAATGATAAACTTTATAATGGTCGTAAATTGCACTAGAGTTTGGTTAGGTGATAGGCCTATGATACAAAGTTTTTTAAGAGATATTTGTTAGCATGTCTACAAGCTGTGATAAGTTCGTTTCTCCTGTTTAAGGTAGCCATGGGGGACTTGCATATTATAAAGTACTTTTCCCATAAGCACAAGTTGCATCTTTTAGATGATGGGTTTAATGCCTTGGCTTGCTTGAGAATTTTCCATTTAATAGTGTAGTCTATGTTATTGTCTTTTAATTCCCATATATATTTGCTTAACTCGGTGTTGCATTTCTTTGTTGGGTTTCTGAATGAAGCAGTGTGATTGTTGTACCGGGTTTTAAACGCGTTTTCTGTGAGTCCTACAGAAACTTCTACCCGTCTATCTCCATCGATCTGCTAAACGATGCATTAAACTTCGCATCGGGATATGACAAAATAACTGCCGAAGAACGACAAATAATACTTCACACAAAGAAATCATGTTTGTATCACTCAGGGGAACCGTGGGTCAAGAAAGCATCATCCAATCTATTCGACGTCACAATGGGCAGTTACGATGGGGCTGAAACATGCGAGTTAGATGGATCTTTCCTTCTAAATCAGATTACGGGAAAACACGGCAATACTTTCGGCTTATCCCGAGACGATGGCCTCGGAATCATAAATGCAACGCCTCGTCAAATAGAGAATACAAAGAAAGATCTATGTGCCATCTTCAACAAACACGGTCTAAAAATCACAATCGAAGCCAACAAAAAAATTGTGAACTTTCTGGACATAACGCTAAACCTGGAGAGTGGAAAATACATGCCCTACACGAAACTGAATAATACACCTCTATACGTACATAACAAATCAAACCACCCACCCGGAATCCTCAAAAACATCCCAGAGAGCATCAACAAACGCCTATCTGAAATATCATTCGATGAAGAGTCATTCAATAAAGCAGCACCACTATACCAACAGACCCTCCGACAAAAGTGGATACAGTCATCAGCTAAAGTTCTCCACAGCGCAACAAACAAAGGACGCCGCCAACACCAGGAAACATCGTACCAGAAACATAATTTGGTATAACCCGCCATTTAGCAAGAATGTCGCTACCAACATCGGTAAAACGTTTCTAAAAACGCTAGATGATGAATTCCCACCAAATCATACATTGCACAAAATATTCAACCGCAATACCATAAAAATTAGCTACAGTTGTATGGGGAACCTCAAACAAAACATCGACGGACACAATAAAACAACTTTATCACTGAAAACCGAGAAGCCTATGACCAAAAGTTGCAACTGCAGAATACCTAATGATTGCCCCATGTCTGGCCGTTGCCTAAATAAAAGTGTTGTCTACCAAGCCACAGTCGCAGCTAACAACAAAACAGACCAGACTTATGTAGGACTCACAGAAAACGCGTTTAGAACCCGGTACAACAATCACACTGCTTCATTCAGAAACCCAACAAAGAAATGCAACACCGAGTTAAGCA
>NW_022692996.1:584935-595266 GCF_011630105.1 Anneissia japonica | reverse complement strand
ATTTTCCCATTCGTCGTCACGGCCATCGTAAGTTGGCTCGCTGTCTCTTATACACATCTAGATGTGTATAAGAGACAGAAATAATATATATATAAATATAAATAGATATATAAATAAATACAGTACATATATATAAATATATCTGCATGTATGTATCTGTATATCTGTATTTTAACAACATCTCTATCAGCGCCGCATACTTCCGGATCGACGATTCGAAAAAGTGTATGTACTGCGCATGACTGGACTACACGGGCAAAGCTCCACGGTGGGAAAAAAAAGGATTTAAATGTATGGCTCGCTATGCAAATGAACCAAGATCAAAGTTGCCGCAGCGCGTAAAGAACGTTTGCGCGATGCCTTTGAAGTCCCATGTGTTCCCCGCCATCAAATTTTCAGCAGGCATAGTTTACCAAAAAATTGAACATGGCGAAATGGAGAGCACCTTCTTTTCTCAATGCGCACTACATACAGTCAATCACTATGGCTGCGCAATCGCTTCCATTTGGAAGCTGATACATTTATCTCTCATAAAATATCAAACATATTAATATTTTCCACCAAAAAATGTTTCGAATTTAATGGAACATTTACATGACCTTTAAAAGTATAGTATATTTCAACTTCAATTTCCATAAATTTTAACGTAAATATTTTGAGGAATCCGTTCCTGAAATATACAAATAATAACATACCAAAAGTCCGAAAAAATCTAATCAGGGGAACACTGTTCATTATAAAGATATTTAATGGGTTAAAATCAAACGCTTTATTGCACAACTGCTCTGCTGAAAGCGTATAATTGCATGTCGTTGCCAAGTTGTTGCTAACAAAAAAGTGTGAATTATAGGGTAATATGCCCGCGCGCGATGCAAAAGCGGGGAACACATGGGTTTGTCGCGTCAAAGGGAACTGTTGCCGAGTGATCTCCTTCTCAATAATACCTCCATGGTTAGACATCTTACTCAGTTTTATGGGCTTTGTATTGCATTTTAAGAAATCCTGAATGTCAAGAACGTTTATACGAAGAGGTTACGCGTGTGATTCCAGAAGGTGTTGCTCCAACCAAAGATCACTTTAATGAAACAAAATATTTGAGAGCGGTTATTCCAGAAACCCAAAGGTTTTTAAATTTACTTTAAGTTCAATTTATTTCATTATTTGGTCATGACTTATTATCATTATCATCATCATCATAATCATCATCATCATCGCCGTCATCATCATCATTATTATTACATACAGGTCGAAGGCTGTCTGAACAAGAGATGCATACATTACTGTCATTGGTAATGTATTTTTCACATTGTTATGCCATTGTTTTCAATAATATAATCATTGGTGGTAAAGTGGACCACAGTAGTAAAATCATGTCAGTAATATTTTCATAATCGTCGTCATCATTCTTGTCATCTCTTCATCATCATTATCGTCGTCATCATCATCATACTCATTATCATCATCGTCATCATCGTCGTCATCGTCATCGTCATCATCATCATCATCATCATCGTCATTTTCCTCGTCATCGTCGTCGTCATCGTCATCGTCATCGTCATCATCATCATCAAGACTGTGCTGTACAGTGAGGTTTATAATCATTTTCTTGAGCGAGAACGTTAGTCACCTGGGGCTAGATTTATCAAACTAGAAATCAGCTTAAGTTCATCTTAAGTAAATTTTTTTGCTTAAGTCAAATTTATCACTATTGCCTTAACTTAAAAATGTCTTAAAATTAAAAAGTCGATTGTATGCATAAACCATCTAAGACGATTTTAAGTTAAGGTCTTGCTAAGATGGTTTGATAAATCAGCTTTAGATATTTGCAAATAGGGACTTCTAAATTTTTTTGACTTAAGACATTTGCTAAGCTGAGATTGATAAATCTCGGGCCTGATACTCGCAACATGAATAGGAAGACAAGTAACCGAAGATACCGAAATCGGTGGATATAAAATACCACCCGGCGTACGGTACGATAAAATAAAAAGTCAAATGCAAACGTGCATTACTGGAACTTATTGTTCGAGTGGTATTAAGTGAAATGACGCAATCAATATTATGTAGGCATCCTTAATTTTACTCAATGAGTGATTGAGTAAAATATACCTTCTAATGAAGGTCTAAACTTCTAAAAGTCATATCATCATAGCAAAGGACTTCATTCCTTCCACCAATCATTCATTTATGTATTTATTCATTCATTTATTCAATTATTCATTCATTCATTCATTCATTCATTCATTCTTTCATTTATTTAGTCATTATTTAATCTTTCATTCATTACTTTAATAATTCATTTATTCCTCCTTTTCATTTTAATTATTCGTTCTCATCCATCTATTCAATCGATTATTCATTCGTCCATTCATTCGTTCGTTAATGTATTCATTCATTTATTCATGCATGCATGCATGTGTTTGATCGCTCAGTTTGGTTATTCAATCGTTCATTCATTTATTCATTCATCCATTCGTTCTTGTCTGTAATTTATTCATCCATCCATCCGCCCGCCCGCTCTTGCGTTCATCTATGTGTTTGTACGTTCCTTTTGTTATTCATTCGCTCATCCATTTGTTATCTTCATTAATTATTTAATTCATTCATTCATTCATCCGTCCGTCCGTCCGTCCATTCATGTGTTCGTACGTTCAGTTCGTGCGTTAAGTATAAGTCATTCGTTCATCCAATTGTTTGTTCATTAATTAAATCGTTCATTTCCATTGTTCAATCGTTCATTCATTCATTCACCCATCCATTCATGTGGCCCTGGTGTTAAGATACAGTTGCGATGCCTTGTTCAGTTCACCAAGTTTGTTTTCCGGATTAGACGATTTTGAATTTCCAGGTGTTTATTCTTCTGTATAGGTATTCGATCAGCCGTAGCTCAGAATACTTTGAAGACCCTTACGGTTTCAATCCGGAACGATGGCTATCACGAGTGAAAGGAGAGAAACTGAACAATTTCTTGATGTTACTATTTGGTTTTGGCATCTGTAGCTGTATCGGTGAGTGTATTGCTACAAATTGTATATTTTCAGGAAACAGTTAATTACACCGTTCTCCCTCTTATTAGAAAATAGAACAGTTCTATTTTCTCTATGGTATAACTGGTGACACCTCCAATAATTGGGGTGTTCACTGATTAGGTTTAAAGGTCACGCAGTGGTCATTAGTGTTTAAAACCCCAAAATTCTATACCGGTAAATGTCACAAATAACATAGTACAGACTTGTCCATTGGACGTATGCATTGGCATAATTCCGGAGGTTTTTCGCGTCAAAAGTCATTAAGGGATCATTTTATTCTTTCCTAGCAACATTTCAAATATAGATACTAAAGGCAAACGGTTAGGCAGATTTGAATCAAACTCTGTCAATTAACAAGTGACACCTAGTAAAGGCTGTTATGGCATTAGTCTGTATTTAAAAAGCGAGTAAAACATTTCTTTTCCTTAATTTTGAAAAGGGAAACAAATAATTTAAAAAATTAAAATTTCCCAATACTTGCCATGATTGAACCAGGTCAAGAGAAGCTGAAACAGTATTGCTCAGCCAACTGTTCAATTCTTATTCTTTATGCAGTCACAAATCATAATTTAAAGCCAAGCTCAGAAGGACATATCTTTTTTAGATCATCATCATCATCATCCTCATCATCATCATCATTATTATTATTATTATTATCATTATCATCATTATCACCATTATTATTATTATTATTATCATTATCATCATTATCATCATCATCATCATCATCATCGCTATTATTACCATTATTATTGATTATGATTCTTTCTCAATATCGCATTTAATTGATGACAATGTTATGTTCATTTTTTATCATAGTAGTATCGTCTGCACATTGCGCTCGCAATCGATATTACATGTGAAACAGAATTTTGTAGGATGGGATCATGTATATTGGTTACCGTTTTTGTAAAGCTAAGAACATCCCCATGATAATAATATATTATGCCATTTTTTCCCAGATTATTAGAAACTTTCGACTTGAAATCAACAAGAAAGTTAAACCTACATCACGCTTTATTGTGGTACCCGAGCAGCCCTTGGATCTCCGTCTAATTGAGAGAAATTAATCAGGTTTAAGAGTCTGGTCATTTTTTTTATGTAGGCAAACAAAAATAACCACAGCTTGTCAGAAATTCAAGATACTTTAGTAAGAATATCAACAGAAAGCTCATCAGTAAATAGTTTTAACTTTAGTATACAGGTCTCTTTCAAATTAAAAAACCTCTCCAATTAAAGACTACCTCTAATTAAAGACCACTTTTCTGTGGTCTTGTTTGAATTCCTATCTTTGAACATCAGCTGTTCCCTCCAATTAAACACTTATTTATAGACGTATTAAGGCCATGGTGTTTTTTGGACACAGATGAAACTCTTCCCTCCAGTGAACACTGTAACGAAAATAGTGATGTTAATGCTTTTTTTTTTCTATAATAACGTTTGTTATAGGGCTTAAAACATACAACAAATATTAGCGAATACACCTTATTTTATAAAATGGTGTTTTGTGAATATTGAGCAACGATAATGTGTTGGTGTGAGTAATATTTTAATGAAAAATTGCTTAGAACAAAGAGGTCTACTACAGGAATTGATGTCTGGATTTCAAAGAAATCCTTAATTAAGAATAAATAATCAGCATGCAGTACAGTACATCTATTTTTAAACCATAATTTTTATTACCTATCTTTTTAAGCGTATTGAGACTTCAGTATAATTCTCTTGTTATGCTCTCATAAGCTCGCCTGCCTTGTTATTACCACTAATCTTGCTAGGCCTATATACTGTATAAATGAGTGATGATGTCAACATTAGCAGTAAACAGGAGCAGCTATGTTAATATTATGTCAATGAGGGAGCAGTGTAGGGTAGAGCACAGCAGCAGCAACGAATTGGTGAGCTAAGTGAATGAACGTGATGTCCAATTGTTTGTGCAAGTAGCCCTGAGCTTTAATGGTTGTTACTCATGTACTATGTGGATGTAGGCTTTTATAGCCGATGTGTAAATAGTTGACCAGTAAATTCTTTCAAATATTCTGTTGATTTTGGTTGTTTGGATGCACCATCAATTTGGATGTGTGCTACTGTAATAAAACTGATTCCAAATAAAAACTAAAACTAAAAAAAAGTATTGAAAGCTCCAGATAGTGTTTTTTTTTTTTTTTTTTTTCGTGCCGAGTCGTGAATTTAACATAGGGTAAGTGGAGGCTCGTCAGGCCTCAAGTTACAGGATACATTGCTTCGTGCTTCAGACTGCTATATTAACTTACATAATTGATTTGCAAGAGACTTTAAAACTATTGGAGAAGGAATAACATACAAAATTCAGAAATTCATGACATACATACATAAGGTACTCCCTGGTGCATCTGCAGAAATAAGAAAATGAGGCTGGAGCAAGAAGAGGAAAACTAAATAAAATGATAAATTAAATGCTGCAGTACAAAATGAAGGAGTTGGATTTGCAGAGACCGAGACATATCAAATACCGTCACACCAAGTCAGTTTCACTCCAGTTTAGTTTTTCTTTTGGTTCCTCCGTTTTAGGAGGAGGATGTCGATATGTATTTCCAACAGATGGAAAAGGTAGCTGAAACATATAGTGGCCAACTTAACACTGGTCAATATTGTTACAAAGGTTAGGAAATATCTAGCATTCTGTTAATGATAGTGCCGATTACAAGAAGGTTAAAGCTATGTTATTGAAAAGTTACTAGCTTGAAACCGAAGCGTGTAGACAAGTTTCAAGAGTATACGAAGTTGGATAAGGAAAGTGGAATTCTTACGTGAAAAACAAATCTTGTTTGACAGGTGGTGGAGTTCAGAGAACACTAAATCTAACTATTATGCTCTTAATGAAATAATCTTGATTGAAGAATTCAGTTGTTGTGTACCTAATGTTGTACGAACCTATTTGGATAAATATAAGATGATGTATATATGTTAGTAAACATATAATTAGTATTTTTGTTTTCCTTGTTTTTCCCAAGGACCCCTCCAACCTTCAGATCTGACGGTGTGATCCACTGGATAAGAGTCGTTTTCCATACTATAACGGTAAAGGGATCCTTAGGATCATCTTACTGCCCTTTTCTGAATAGATTCAATTGTTGCAATATCTTTCTGAAAGACCAAAGTTCCATAAATGTATACAGTGTTCGACAAAAGTATGTACATAAGTGCAATATGCCTTTACTATGTAGATCAAGACATTTACAGATGCATTACTTTAGACGTCACGACAAACGAAGTATGAAACCATCATGTTAACATTAGCATCCAACATCATGTCATTTTGCACTAGAATAACAGGGGATGAGTGAGTGACCATGGGTGTTAAACGCGGACCGCCTGCTTATATTCGCTGTAAATTGCAGTGTTTAGGAGAAGCAAAAGCAGCATGCTTTGCAGAAGGAAGCATTCTTTTTCACTTAATCCTTTTCTTTAAATGCTCTTCAATTTTTTTTTTTTTTTTTTTTCAAAACATGTCAGAAGTAAATTATATTTACAATTTCATGGTCTCTGCTTATTTTGCACTTTACTTCCAAAAAACAAAACTGAAAAGATCGGTAAATTATTTATTTCAACTATGCGTTATACCTAAATCCAGATTGTTACCTTGTTGCATACGTCCGCCGCTGCATACGTAATCGTGCCACACATATTCTTTTTCGTTTAACAATTGTAGTAATTTTCTATTTTAAAACTACCATATTCATACGAAAGTTTAATCATGGGTGGTAACCCAAAATGCACATCTGCAATTAATTGGGATTTGCAATGTATTATACCTTATGAATCTTAATGTTTTAGCTTCTTCTGTTGTTTCATTACTGAAACAACAACATTACGCAGTAGACTGAAGGCCAACTCAGACAACGTCGTATGACGCAGCCCGACGCGATTTGTTGTCGCGTCGGTTCTGTGTGAGTTAGACGCAGACGCGATGGTGTGTGTCGGGGGCAGTCACGTCGTAGAATATTAAACATGTTTTTCTCACGATGGCTTAAGACTGTCCCCGACGATAAATCGGATCGGGCTGCGTCGGCCGATGCTGTCTGAGTTGGCCTTTAATGTCCGTTATTTAAGTAAAGCGTGGGACGACGCAAGGGTCCAGACTTGATAGAAACTCATAATTTGCATAATACCTTAGGTTATGTGTATGTTTTTATTTATCTATCTATTACTTAGTTATTTCTATTATTTTTTTTTTATTTTTTAGTTCAGATTATAATCTTAAGTAAAATATTTTTATTGCATTTGGAAGATTTTTATTTCATTATTAAATTACTATTCTCTATCATAAATTTTCTCTGTTGTTTGGACGAACTCTACAGCACGAGTGGGTTATTTTTTTTAGATTTTATACTTTATAATTATATTATTAGGCTATCATTATTACATTTGAAATACAGTATTCTTACTTTAGCAATATCTCATTTCATGAATTTTATCGTTCCTTCTTACATTTCCTCAGTTGCATGGTCGAATCTTTCCTAGGTGAGCGTGAACAATTATTAGTACAATACACTATGTAAATTTTCCCAGTCTCACCCGAACGCACCTTATATGTCAATAGACATATAAAGGGATCACTGCACATCCATGCCAACAGCTCACTGTTCAAATACAACTATGAACCGACCTAATAAATGATAGATGATAACATTTACGTCATAGATTAAGAGGTAATTGCACAAATTTATTATTAAACTAATACGGTAACAATATTCTGAAAGATGGCGTCGTTATGCAGACTTAGTAGTTTTCCATCGCCGTTTTTGAAATTTGTACCGATGGTATCGAGCTCAAGATGCGCATCTAATGTTACTGGCGCTCAGTCTGCTCAGACTACTAATTATGTGAATAGGCTCAAGTCTATTGACACTCTACCCGGGCCCGGAATCATACCATGGTTGCCTACGCCAGTCAACAAGATCACACAATCGATAGCAGTTATGTTTCGAGATATTAAGAAAAACCACGAAGTGATTGTTGAAAACGCTAAGAAATATGGCAAGATACAGAGAACCAATGCATTCGGATTAGATGCTGTGACCCTATGTGACCCGCAACTTATAGAAAGGTTTTGCAGGACGGAAGATAAATATCCAATGAGATTTCCTATAGAACCTTGGTTAGATTATAGGAAACATAATAAAAAACCACTGGGGATATTACTAGAGTAAGTTTACAACAATCTGTGAAAATGGCACAAAGTGCAAACAAATAGTGGGGATAAATCCAATTGATGGTTGCATATGGGCACATGTCCTTCTCAGTTTTCCCAATACATTTTAAACATTCAATTAATGCCATGTGTTTCCCGAGGTTATAAGAATTTTTTTAAAATTATTTTTAGGAATGGTGAAAAGTGGCACAAAAGTCGATCCGCTATGAGTAGACGCTTGCTGCGCCCACCAGAAATCGGAAGATTTTTAGATGCGATGAATGGTGTAGCAGTAGACGTATTGGTGAGGATGAAAACTCTTCGCCCAAAGGAAGGTCCGAACAAAAACATCATGCCGAATTTGGAAGAGGAGCTCTTCAGATGGGCTTTTGAATGTACATATTATGCACGATCATAATGACAAAAAAAGAAAAAAAAATTACTAAATTGCAATTAAAAATTTGAATACGAAACATTTCCCGATCAGCTAAAGTCACGCTTCTCATCTATGCCTCTCGACCAAAACGTTTGTCGCAAAACATTTGCATTGGGTCGCGAGCACGTTTGCAACCCTCCTTCCTTCCCCACAAAAGAAAAAAAAAATACAAAAAAAGCCAAAAATTCATATGTGCTAAAGGTGCACAGTTGGTGTAGACTCTTTAACAGGTATAACGAATTTGAAACAGTACTTTAAGTGAACCCTCATTAGAGAAATACTTTATTTTTCACTGTTGAAAATAGTTTTAGTAAATAGATATAAAGTTAAATCAGAATTATTAGGTAAATATCACTTGATATAACATTTTTTTTGCAATCTAGCTGCCCCTCACTTAGTCATCGAACGTTCTCCCTACATCTTCAAGCCTCGTCAGCTCCACCCCCGTACATTTCAAAACTTCTAAATACGCCGATGAGAGAGTATACCTTTAAATGAACGTAGATTTAAGCTTTCGATAAAATGTGAGAATTACCAGAATAGATAAATTACCGTTTACTAATGCATGCCTGCAACACCCGGACTTCTAAAACAAAGCCTTTGCTGAATGATAATTATAAAGTGTCTAGTAAAAGCTTTGCCGTGAAATGTACATAAATATATTCTACATATTTTTGCAATGTTCATTTCAGCTGCCTGCACGGTTTTCTTTGACAAACGTCTCGGAATCTTGGACAAGAATTCTCCAAAGATTCATCCAGAAATCGACGAATTTGTTTACGCTTTCCAGAATGTCTTAAAGACGACGGCTAACCTGATGTTCAAAAATTACAACCTCCAAAAAATGCTTCGAACTAAAACGTACAAAACACACACATAATCATGGGACTTGCTCTTTAGAGTGTGTAAGTAGCCTACAACCGTGTTAAACATTACTCAGTCGTATGTGCTTCACAAAGGACCAGTGGTGGCGAAAGGATTTGCCAGAGGGAGAAGCCAAAATGTCCCCGACATGGAGACAGGTGATATACTATCGCAATCGTATGGGTTACGGTAGTAGCGCCAGATCTTCTTCATCAGGCAGGGCCTTTTAACTTGTATGGTTTTCTATCAAATTACAAAAGAATACCATGATCAAAAGTGGGAACCTTGCTGGGGAGCTGGACCCCTCTTCGGGAAATTCCTGGCGTCGCCCCCGCGTGGAGATGAGGCAGTTTTAAGGCGTCGCTCAGAATCGGAGGGCGTCCAGTGTGAAGCTACTGGAAGCTACAGCTTGGGAATTTGAAATGCTTATTAGATTTTTATTTTTAACAAAGGTGAAAAATAAATACAAATTGTAGTTTTCTCCCTGACTGTTGGAGGCCGGGAAAAATCTCCCCGATAAAGGCAAACACCGGCCACCAAATCCCGCCACCCCTGGATGCTACTACCCAGATCAATCTACCTATTATTTATTACTTGCTATCGCAATGGTTACAAACAAATACTAAGTCATTAAAATAAATACAAGTGGTCTTTAAATAGAGAGAAAACTGCAGATCAATTTACTTGTTCATTCTATAGTAGAATTACATTAATTATTTGTTGGCAGCAGTTAATAATGTTAGCCTTGAATACTACAACGTTATTGTGTAACCCAGGCATATTTATATCGTCTTAAGCTAGCTATATATGTATATATATATATATATATATA
>NW_022692996.1:569190-583728 GCF_011630105.1 Anneissia japonica | reverse complement strand
TGTATATGTATGTATATGTATATATATGTATATATATGTATAAGTATATATATATGTATATATATATATGTATATATATATATGTATAAGTATATATATATGTATATATATGTATATGTATATGTATATATGTATATGTATATGTATATATGTATATGTGTATATGTATATGTGTATATGTATATGTATATATGTATATGTATATGTATATATGTATATGTATATGTATATATATATGTATATATATATGTATATGTATGTATATGTATGTATGTATGTATATATATATATGTATGTATATGTATGTATATATATGTATGTATGTATATGTATGTATATGTATGTATATATATGTATGTATATGTATGTATATATGTATATATGTATATGTGTATGTATATGTGTATGTATATGTGTATATATATGTGTAGGTGTGTATATATATGTGTGTATGTGTGTATATATATGTGTTATGTGTATATATAAATGTGTGTATGTGTATATATATATATGTGTTTATGTGTAAATATATGTGTATATGTATATATATATATATGTGTGTATGTGTAAATATATGTGTATATGTATATATATATATATGTATATATGTATATTTGTATGTATATATATATGTATATATGTGTATGTACATATATGTGTATATGTATATATGTATATGCATATATATATATATTTGTATATATATATGTATATGTATATATATATATATATATATATATATATATATATATAGCCCTATGTATATGAGAGTGTGTGTGTTCGTGTGTGTGTTCGTGTGTGTGTATGTTCTGAACCGTGGAGATCTCTAGGCCCTAGTATCAATTCCCATCGCTGCTCTCCTTGTGTTTCAGTTAGAGGACTGAAATGCAAGTTACAATAGCGCACCGTCTCTCGGATTTTATTATTATTATTCTTATTCTTTATTGCCAGAAACAAAACAAAAACAAACGCATGAGGTCAACTCAGGGAGAAGGCAGGAATTAAAAAGTGAACTAAATCACTGTAACTAAAGTTAAGATTCCATACTCCCAAAGTTATTGAACGCAATACATTATTCGGAAGAGAGTAGTGGATTTTCTTTCGGTGTACTGCCCAATCACTTTCGTGGGTTATCCTTGGTGTTTACACCGAATAAATCCATCCAACCATCCATAAATGGTGTAGATAAGAATACTTTTTTATTAATCATGTTAACATTAGGCCTATTTATTTTTAAAGCCCATGACCTTATAGATCGTAAACTCAATGAGCTGGCGGAAAAAGTCAGCAACAATGATGAAGTCGACGATGGAAGTTTCTTGGCGTATATTTTCACCTAAAACAAGTTGAGCGAAGAGGAAATATATGGCAGTATGACGGAACTGTTATCCGCAGCCGTAGATACGGTTAGTGATCCTCGGGTGCTGCATTTTAACACGGGGCGGATCCAGCCCAGTAATTAATAGAGAGGGAGCGTGAATATGCGAGCTGAGCGAGAGTTTCAGGGAAGAGCCCCTGGTTTCAATGAGGAGAGAATTACTCTTAAACCTCTAGTACTTTCACAGTGGCGAATCTGGGATTTAGCAAATTGGGGGGGGGGGGGGGGTGGTTTGGTAGTGTGGACAATGGAAAGAAGGGGAGTAGTTTTGGGAAGGGCGTCCACTCGAATTTGAAATTTCTTCAGAATTAGTAGGTTGTAGTACGGTCTTAGATGGTGTCTAAAAAGAAGCAACCTCAAAATAGAAAGTGTATGTTTTATTAGAGTACATGATAAACACACACAAGACGAATGACCATTATATTTTTTTTATTATTATTTATTTATTTTTTCACTGTAAATGAAGGGGATCCGCCACTGCATTTGAGTTTGTGTTTGATTGATTTTAACTATTTAGCATATGCTAGTTGTCTGATATTTTTTACAGAATATTTATTTTTACACTGTCCTATTGCCCATGAACACAAGTAATGCTATTTAATACTGTATCATTATGTCCAATTTAACGTTTAGCACAAGGGCCAAAATATATGCAAAACTCAGACTCAGAAGTACTATGACTCGGATCCTAATAGGTGGCAATCCCTTTAAGACAAATATATTCTACAAGTCTCATTTCCAGGCTAATGTAATGTCGCTTTTGGCCTTGAGAAAAGTCTTGTTAATACCGTTTACAATTAAGCAACTATGTAGTTAAAGTTCTTGAATGTGTGTAGTATAATTTCATTAAATGTTTGAAATATTTTTACACCGACTGGTGCCTGTGTATTTAGAGTGTATCAACAATGTGCAACAGCGCTGGGAGCGTTCATTATGTTAACATGTTAATAACATCTCAGAAAATTTAAGTAAACTGTGTGCTTGGTGATTACATATATTGGTTTCTTTAATTATATCCTTTTTCAGTGGTAAGATGGCTTTGTCGAGGTGACTGTTCACCTGTTTTGTTGTTGCCATACTGTTTTGTTTGTTGTGTGTTTTTGTTCTAATGAAAGTTGAATGAAATATTTAAAAATAATAGGCCTATTATTAGTGGGCCCCACAACATGCCAAAAGTGTTAAATACCAGTTTCCATAAAATCACTTGCTCATCCTATCGGCGACAGTCGCCAACAGTTATCGGCGGGAAGGTTGAAACTATAGTTCAACTTTGTCGATTGCATTGCAGAAGAATCAGGGTGCATTGCTATCTGCCCTGACGCAATCGGGAAGGCACATTTCGACCAAGCTTTAGTCGACACAGGCCTGATAGCAAACAGCCAAATCACAGTAACATGACTGTTGTGTGTCCAATTCTCCAGTAAAGCTCTGTCTACTTATCAAATTTTCTTTGACAAAAACACAGCTGTATGTCCATATATAATCATGGTGTGCCTATATATAGTCATGATATGTCATCATGGCCATATTTAGGCATGTCCAGGGGTGGATCCAGTAGGGGAACTAGGGCACGTTCCCCCTCCCCGTTTTGCCACTAAATTAAAAAAAGTTTCAATGCAAATCAATTTTATGTGCTACTCACTTAACAATTTTGATTCTGTACTCTCCGTTTGAAAAATTCTGGATCCGACCCTGATGTCAAATGTGTTTGTCAATTTGATAGTCTGGACAGGGCTAAAGCTAGGATATCTTGAAGTTGACCTACTTAAAATTTAAAATGGGTCAAAGCTTGGTATGATAACTAGAGCTTGGTTTGATAACTAGAGCTTGGTTTGATAACTAGAGCTTGGTTTTCTTAAAAATGCTAGGCCTACACTGTTGCTATAGTGTTTTCGGTGGCCAGTGGCGGCACCAGCAGGGGGCAGGGGGGCTTAAGCCCCCATCAGTTTGGTCAAGTCGCACCCCCCCCCCTCTTCATCGACCAAAGATCGTCGGGCAGACGGACCAACAAAATTTAAGAAATAGGTCTAATTTTTTAATCCAAGCCATTTCCGGCCATCTAGAAGTCGGTCATCTTAGCCCCCACCCCCATACATTATATACTAGAGCCGCCACTGTGTTGTACTGGGTAGACGCAACCGAGAAGGCTATCCGATTCGACCGGCCAATCAGCATCACCTAAAGCTGTCGGCGATGTGTGTAGTGTTTGTATGGAAATAAACTTAAGACAGCAAATATGTCAATACATGTTTGCTGTCTTAAGTTTAATTTAATACATGTTTGCTGTCTTAAATCAAGCCTACGACAGCAAACATGTATTGACAGGAAGAATTTAAATCAGAGTCGTTATGAACCAAATATTTTGATCAGGTACAGCAGTTAAAAGTCCTTGGCTGAACCAAAATATTATAGTGGATATTGGAGAGTTTTGTCATATTGGCTTACAATAAAATGTCTTTGCATTTTAAAAGTAAACTCTCCTTTCGAAAAAAGTATTGGAAAAGCTGATCACCCTCAATCTAATTTTAACATTATTTATGTATTCATTTCATTTCTATTAACCTAACTTGAAATTTTGTGTCAATCGTTTTCTTTTGAACCATCTAAACAGTGAGTGGCCCTCGGCCATGATTTGTGTGACCGAACATATAAGAAATATGAAAGAAAGAAAATAAAGTGGTAATTGCGTTTGCAATAGGCTCTGAATTGGACCTGTTTTTGTTTTTGTTTTTGTTTTGTTTTGTTTTTTTTTTGTCAAATATATACATATTATGTTAAGTATTGTTTTTCTGTTTTTTTCTCTCAGACTTCGAACTCGGTTTTATGGGCTTTGTACTGCCTTGCAAGGAATCCTGAATGTTAAGAGCGTTTATACGAAGAGGTGACGCGTGTGATTCCAGAAGGCGTTTCACCAACAAAAGATCACTTCAATGAAATGAAATATCTTCATGCGGTGATGCAAGAAACCCAGAGGTTTGTAAATTTACTTTATGTTAGTTTTATTTTATTATGATTACCAATATGTCTTTTGAAGTTATAATCATTATCCTCGTCGTCGCTGTCGTCCTTGTTGTCGTCATCGTCATAACCATTTTAATGTTCTTACTTCTAAATATGCTGTACATTGAGGGTTATAATCATTTTCCTAAACGAAAAGCTTAGTCCCGTAACATGAATACTATCAACTTCTCTTTCTATGTACTTATATTTTGCAGATTATATCCCGTAGCATTAGGAGTAGGAAGAAAAGTTACCGAAGATATGGAAATCGGTGGCTATAAAATACCAGCCGGGGTAGTATAAAAAAATGTCAAATACAATTCCAAACATACATTACTGGGACTTATTGTTTCATAATCAAGAGTGGAATGGATTACAATGACGCATGCTTTGTTTTTGTAGATCAATAGGATAGGCCACAGCACTATCAATCTCATTGAGTTAATTGTTTGTGAACACAAACATGTTATATACAGTAAAGGTCTAAACGAATGAATGAATGAATGAATGAATGAATGAATGAAGAAAGGAAGAAGGATTAATTAATTAATAAATTTCAATCAATCAATCAATCAATCAATCAATTAATCGATCAATCAATCAATCAATCAATCATTCAATCAATCGATTTTTAATTTATTTATTTATTTATTAATTAATTAATTAATTAATTAATTAATCGATTTTTTATTTATTTATTTATTTATTTATTTATTTAATTATTTAATTATTTAATTATTTAATTATTTATTTATTTATTTATTTATTTATTTATTTATTAAATTATTTATTTATTTATTTATTTATTTATTTATTTAATTATTTAATTAATTATTTAATTAATTATTTATTTAATTAATTATTTAATTAATTATTTAATTAATTATTTAATTAATTATTTATTTAGTTATTTATTTAGTTATTTATTTAGTTATTTATTTAGTTATTTATTTAGTTATTTATTTAGTAATTTATTTAGTAATTTATTTAGTAATTAATTTAGTAATTAATTTAGTAATTAATTTAGTAATTAATTTATTAATTCATCCATCCATTCATCGATCCATTCATTCTTTTATTCATCCATAAGTTCATCCTTTCGTTCGTTCGTTATTTTCATTTATTCATTCATTTATTCTCATAATTCAATCATCCATTATTCATTCTTTCATCCAGTTAGGCTATTTATTCGCTCGTTCATTCATAGTTCAGTTTAATAAATTCATTCGTTCTTTCAGTCATTCATGCAGGTGTTTGGTAGTTCAATTCCTTTATGCATTCTTTCTTTCTTTTTCTTTCATTCATCTATCCAATAATTCATCCCTATCCATCATCTATCCATCCGTCCGTTTGTTTGTCCATCCGTCCGTCCGTCCATCTATCCATTCATTTATCCATACATACATCCATCCATCCATCCATCCATCCATCCAAACATCCATCCAAACATCCATCCAAACATCCATCCATCTATTTATTATTTCATCAACAATTCATTTATTCATCCATTTATTCATTGATTTGTTTGTTAGTTCAGTTCGTTATTAATTCGGTCATTCATTTGTTCATTCGTCCACTCATTCGTTCACCCAATTGTTTGTTTGTTAACATAATTTATCCGTTCCTGTATTTATTTGTTTGATCGTTCGTTCTATCATTCATTCATGTGGCCCTTGAGAGAAGATACAATTGCGATGCGGTGTACCAAGTTTGTTTCTGTATTTGACGATTTTGAATTTTTTCAGGTGTCTGTTATTCTGGATACGTATTCGATAAGCCGTAGCTCGGAATACTTTGAAGACCCTTACAGTTTTAATCCGCAACGGTGGTTATCACGAGTGAAAGGAGAGAAACTGAACAATTTCTTGATGTTACCATTTGGCTTCGGCGTACGTAGCTGTATCGGTGAGTGTACAGTATTGCTACAAATTGAATATTTTCTACCGTGCTCAAATTTTCTTCACTCTGTGTTGTTCTTTTCTTTCATGATCAGATCTTTCCCAATTAATGTGGCAGTGACTAATAATTGAGTTTGCGAACATTTACTTGTATACCTACGCATTTTTTTTTTCCATTTTCCTAAACAAGACCATCACAAGAATGTTTTTCTTTACCTTAATTGATTATATATCGCAGGCTTATGGATATTTTATTATACACAGGTCGACGACTGGCTGAACAAGAGATGCATACGTTGCTGTCATTGGTAATGTATTTTTGACATTGTTGCGCCATCATCATCATCATCATTATCATCATCATCATCATTTTAAAGCACTCACTGCGCCCTCACTTGGTTGTTTTCAACTCAATTTCAAACTTTAATGACCGGTAATATCATTAATCTATATATAGATGTTCGAAATCTGATTATATTAAACATCAAATAAAACATGCATCAAATCATCAATGAACTACACGATAAGCTAAATCATGTTTCTTCACTGGGCAACACAGCTGTAGGCCCTATCTACTGATGAGTGAGTGGCTGTCACACACTGCCTAAATCGCCAACTCACATGTTAAACCAATCATCATCTATTGATTCTACAATAATTAACTTTATGATTAGAAAACTATTGACTATCTGTCTACTCACTCTTGAGCTCTCAATATGCAACCAAACATTAAAGGTTCATTGCGTACATTATTATCTGACGTTTCTAAATCGTCGTCTACATCAAAATTACGCGCTCTGGTGATACTGTATTAAAATGAAATAGAGGGTGCAATTGCCATATATCGTGAACGATACAATCATCATCACCACCACCACCATCATCATCCTCATCCTCATCATTATCATCTGTCATCAACATTTTCATTTTCATTAATAGTAACAACACCAAAACAACAACTACGAGGATGTTGATGATAAAGATGATATTATTAATAAAAATATATAAAAAAGATACTATTATTGCTATTATTATTATTATTATTATTATTATTATTATTATTATTATTATTATTATTATTATTATTATTATTATTATTATTATTATTATTATTATTATTATTATTATTATTAATAATATTATTATTTTTATTATTATTATTATTATTATTATTATTATTATTATTATTATTATTATTATTGTTATTATTGTTATTGTTATTATTACCCAGTCAGCAGCATGCTCACTGGGTTCTGTTTCCTAGCAGTTTCTTTCTTTCTTTCTTTACCCAGTCAGCAGCTAGCTGGGTTCTGTTTCTTAGCAATTTCTTCTTTCTTTCTTTCTTTCTTTCTTTCTTTCTTGGACCAAATTCAATCAAATTTCGTCATTAAGAACCGGTGACACCTCCTACACCCCAGTGTGGGATTAGGGGTCACATAGGGGTCATCGGGGTTAAATTTTCAAAATAGCCCAATCGAGCTTAAATTTACCAGTAATGATCTTTAGGACCTCCTAAACACGAAAAAAATTATCTTCACCCATATGTCAAAGTTCATAGGTCAAAGGTTCAAAATGTTACTAATGGCAAACGATTGAACCGAATTCAATCAAATTTGATCATTAAGAACCAGTGACACCTCCTATACCCCTGTATGGCATCAGTGGTTACATAGGGTCAAATTTTCAAAATAGCCCAATTGAGCTCGAATTTACCTGGAATGATCCTTATGACCTTCTAAACATGAAAAACTACTCTTCACCTATATGTCACAAGGGTCACTATAGTGAAAATTATCAAATATTGCTAGTGACTAACGATTGAACCAATTGCATTAGACAGACTCCTACCAAACATGGGGAGTTATTATTATTATTATTATTATTATTAGTTATTATTATTACCATTATTATTACTATAAATTATTATTATTATTAGTTACTATTATTACCATTATTATTGCTATAAATTATTATTATTATTATTAGTTATTATTATTATTACTATTATTATTACTATAAATTATTATTATTATTAATTATTAATTACTATTATTATTATTTATTATTATTATTTATTGTTATTATTATCATCATTATCATCATCATTATCATTACCATTATTGATTATTCTTTCACAATTTTATATTTAGTTGAGGACATTGCTGTGGTTATGTCAATATCATTAGTAAATCTTCTACACACTGCGCTTTTAGTCGGTAATTTTGTCTATGGGAGAGAATTGTTGTACGATGGAATCACGTATATTGGTTACCGTTTTTGTAAAGCTAATAAACCTCCTTGTGATGATAATTGAATTTTATACCATCTTTTTTCCCTATTTTTTCGATTTTATATATATATATATATATATATTTTATATATCGTACTTGCAGATGATTAGAAACTTTCGCCTGGAAATAATCAAGGAAGTTAAGCCTACATCACGCAGTATTTTGGTGCCTGATCAGCCGCTGGATCTCCGTCTAATAGATAGAAATTAAACAGGCTTAAAGCCTGGTCTTGTCTCATACATAGGCAAGAAAAAATATAACTACAGTCTGTATCAGTTACTCTAGCAATTTGTTTAATCAGAATTTCAACAGGAGCTCATCAGTCAAAAATTATAAAAAACTTCATATTTCAATTATGTATATAGCATCTATAATCTTTTTAGGCCTACTATAACGTCATTTGTTTTTAATAGTAGCATGGAGGTCTCCGTGATCGTAGGCTTATCCACATCAATGTGAAAAGAATTGCTCCTATTTACTCTGTTTTACATTACTTTTTTTGTATATTGTATTTTGTCATTATAATGTGATATCATCTACCAAGTATAAACACATTTTTGTAATGATAATATTTAGACCTAGATCAATTAAAGTTCTTGAATCATATATCTTGAAATTACTCATATATCCTTGAAGGTTTTTAATACTTTAAAGCAACTTAGAGAGTATAGATAAACATAATTCATTTATAAGAACACAATATACATTAATTAAATATTTAGAATTTTTACTTAACCAATTTCATTCGCATTTTAGAAAATTAGAAGATAATAAAAAAAAAACACAGGTAGTTATATTTATATACTACGGTAATGGTCGAAGTGTAAGCACATCATAAACGTGAAAACGAAAGGGACCAAGAACCGAATACTTATCTTAAACTTACAGAAATGCAAATCCAACTTTTTAGTCTAAGAATTCTACGTTATAATCATTTTGTACATTCATTAAAGTAAAGACTAAAATGAAAATCCTGGATCATTTGCACTAAAAATGTCTAAGGAAAAATAAACGTGCTTTCGAGATTGTGCAAGGTATAGGCAATAAATATAGGCCTATTCCGACTTATGTGTCACCAGGTTTTGTCTGGTTTGTTCTGTTCACTGTGTTTCGTCAATAGAGTTTAAACTTCAATTTACATTGGCCCTTCAAACAAATAATTAGGAATCATGGATATATAAATATATATGTATCAGGCATAATAAGACATCTTATGGATGGATCGGTGGAGCTGGTTGTCGAGTACGTGTCGGATCCCGTGATGCCTCCGAATCGTCCGTGGAGCGTAGACCAGTTCATCGAAAACGGTCTTCTGGAACTGCCAAAAACCGTCTCCGAAGTATTAGCCACGGGACTCGACGACGAGACGAACGACAAAGTCGACGAAGAGGATGAGGGACGTCGACATTGCCGGGGGCCCGACATTGGCAATCGCGGTCGCTCTGCTCGCGGCGGCAGGGGCGACCGTAGACTTCCCGCGGATTCCGATCGCCGTCCTAAGCACGACGTCGGTGATATCGAACGGAAGAAGGTTCACGGTGACAGATTTCATAAAGGTCGGAGAAACGTTGAGGATCGAAGGAAGACCGCCTTCTGCGACGTTGGTTCACTGTCTCCGCGGTTGCAGGCATCTGAGGGACCTTGGCCTTTGGTGCGTCCGGAGACCTCCGCCGATATGCGTAAGCTACGATCCCCCACCAAATTACGTGGTCGTCCACAACGTGACGGACGCAACTTGGAAGGTGGAGGATTGCGGTGCCCGGCCAGTCTGTGAAGCTCCGTCGTCTCCGTCCTCGACTTCGCCGTTATCGGGATTCGTCGTGCCGCCTCCCAACTCTCCCAACGCTCCGGACGTCGTTTACAACCTCACGTCACCGCACTCGTCTGCGCGAAAGTCCGAAGCTTGCCAAGTCCCCGAATACCACAGAGTTTATCATCGATACCGTCTGGTGATTTGACCCACCGACCACCAAACCGAACCGCCGACCAACAGCAGAAAGACGGCGACGCAGAGCGCCTCTCCCCTCGGCGGTACGGATTTTGGCAGACCCTCCGAAACGTGCACGTAAACTTGATCGCCTTTGGATGCTCCAACCTGCCGCACGATCTTCCATCCGCGACGTTGCATTGCGACAGCAAGCGATCGCCGTAATCCTCCAGTCTGACGAATGGTCGATACTCGTCGGTCGGCAGGTTCCCTCGAAAGCTCAGTTTGGTCACGCTCCTAGATCAACGATAGAGACCGTTCTCCACGTAATGGTCGTCGGCGCCGGGAGTGACGACGACGAAGGGGTCGAGGGCGACGACGTACCAAGTCCTATTAAGACTGGTTACCTGTCAACGTAAGAAGGCAGATTTGCTTACGACTACGTCGTTTTGACGTAACAAAATACGATTTGACAGGAAACCGATTGCGACTGATGCGTTGTGAAATCGACGTAACGCAAAGCAAAATCGTCGTAACGCAATGCTCGACAGGAAACCGACAAGTTGGATATCTGTCTGATACGTCGATTTATCACAAATCGACAGGAAACCGCGTTTCTGTCGAATATCCTTGAATGAACTCGCTTACGTTACGTTGCTAACGATTCTTATGAAAAGTTGACTCCAATTCAACTTTTCATAAGAAACGTAAGCGAAAATTTAAAATGGTATATGTATTTCGGCATTTATTGACCATACACTTATAAAATTGTTGCAAGTTTCGATGAATATGGCCTCACAACTGACTTAAAATTGATATTTCATTAAGTTTGAGTCGTTCTAATTATAATCTAGGCTAATAAACGGTTGGAAAAAAGGACACTTACCTACTGTATAATACATAGGGCTAGGTCCATACGATGTTTTCATTTGTACTGTAGGTTCTTTTCTTTCTTTCTTTTCTTTTTTTTTTTTGCTAGTAGGCCTAGTAATAACGGCGCCTCACCCCAAATTTTCTTTCAAATTTGAATGGACAGTGAAATTTTATTTTTAGAGTAGGCCTAGGCCTTATAATTCTTTTTGAACTTCTGTTTACTTATTGATTTTCAGTTGCTTCAAATCCAAAACAATGACTTAATAGTTGAACCAAAATAAGATCCGCATCTCTCTGATATTTTACCGCGCTAATTATCGGGTCCAGCAAAGAAGAAATGTAAATCTGGGTTGTTGTGGTACTGTAGCCCATGAGCATTACAATTCACTGTCCACTGATAATGATATAGACGATGCCAGAACAGAGTAAACTATTCAATTGTGGGCTGGTACTAGACTATTTTCTTTTAATTAATGCTTTTGTGTTTTGTTTTTATTTCAGCTTATTTTTAATTTTTTTAAATTTGTTTGAACTTTGGCGTTTGTATTTTAAAATGTTTAATTAAGTAAGGAAGGGGTAATTAGGACATTTTAAGCATTTCCTAATGTTAGAAGTACATTTCACTGGATTAACTTGTTGTTTATTTCATTTCATGAGACTTTCATCCAGCTAGCATTCCCAGGCTTTTCATACATTCGACCCCTTCGTAAAAATGAAGTGATCTAATTTATGTAAGACACACCTCACCTTAATTACCTCATTTTGATTGGCTAGCTTTTTGTTTGGCGAGATTTTCTCATCAGTATTCTTGATAATGATAAAATAGATTGAAACGTTAAATCTCAAAATGTCTCCCTCTCCGAGTTTTCCGTCTTTGTTTTATTTAAGACTATTAGTAGATCCTTTGCTTTAAGAATGTTTCCTTCCTCAACATTTCAACGTGTAATTTATCTTGTATGTATTTTTATGGTGATGCAAAATAAAAGAAAAAAAAACACAATGACTATAACGGGCCTATGATTTTCGATTGTACTTTTCTGTATTGTGTTCTTAATCAATATGATAGACCTCATCATGTTAAATGCAATTGACAGAATTAACCATTATTGCCCGTTTAAACTGCCTGTTTAATTTGAATTTACAGAGTATTCTTCTTTTTAACTTCTGTCTACTACTTGTGTTATATATTTATATAGAGTAGGCCTATGTAGCTATGAATTTTCTGTTACCGTAGTCCAAATCAGAATTAAAATTTTAAAAAGTGAGATCAAAATAAATTTAACAGTATAGGCCTAACTGATGACTTGCGGATTGAAACATCAGGATCAACATTACCAAGAACTGCATCTCTTTGATATTTTACCGCTCTAATTATCGGGTCCAGCAAAGTCATGGTTAGTTCGGCGGTAGTGTCCGACGAAGTCATAACAGCAAGATACCGAGATAGACAATTCAAGTTCCCGGCCCACTGGTAGCACACTATTTTCTTATTGTTTTTGTCCAATCCGTGTACAGTACGTAGCCAAGTGTATGGGAATGGGTGTATGGGCGTGGGTCTGGCAAACACTAAAAACTGCAGTGAACTTTATTTTCAAGAAAAATGCCTTCCTCTGCAGAAGTAAAATTGATGGAGACAGTTCAGTTATACAGGTGTTTATATGACAAACATATGTTGCCGCATACACACATGGAAAGAGAAAGAAAAAGAATGCCTGGGAAGCCGTGGCTAAAGAAATGGACCTGAGCGTCGAAGAATGTCAGCGTCTGTATAATATCAGGCGAACAGCATTTGCAAGGTAACAGTTACTTTTTTTTAAATATTTATATAGTATTTATAAGAAAAATAAATAAAAATCGCTCATCCCTATCCAAGTGGAATAATATAGGGTGAAATAGGAAATTGCTTGAAGTCCAGCAAAACGGTTGATTCGAACTTTCATGTTGGAGTTTAAATCCCTCTTTGATGCTTTTTAATACCATATTATTGTAATACAGTTAGTTATTGTATTTTTCTTATTATCATTAGTAAAATTACTATTATTTTTCGGCAAACAGTCGTATACATTAAAGATATTTGTTGATATAGTATACATATGTATATCTTCCTGCCAACTTATTTTAAACAATTTAATTGATGTAATTCACATTGTACTGTACTGTATATTTAAATATTATTTTATGCAATGTACTGTAGACACCTCAAGAACGTCCGCTCTACGGTTCGTAGTGGGGTCGGTAGGGATGACTTGCTACCGATCGCAGCAGAGTGGCAAAATATGCGATGGCTGATCTGCCACATAGCACATCGAAAGACCCATGAGAGTGTTGAAGAGGAGGCACGACCTGAATATGAATGTCTGTGCCTGCTCAACGAAACCGAGCAGATAGACATCATGGTTGAGCCAGACACAGAAGGTAAATCATTTTTGCATCAGGCTCATTATTACCAGTAATAATTAAATGTAATTCAATAATAATCGTATAACATACTATATAAAAAAAATAATAAATGTATTTGTACAAACAAATCTTCCATTCTTATTTCAGGCTTTGTAAGAAAAAAAAATGCTATGTTGCTATGTTTAAAATTTATTTTTCTAAGGCATTATGTTTTTTAAATATTTAATAGCTGAGGAGGAAGGGGTGGTTGTTATTTTCCCAACAGAAAATAGTAGCTAATTTGAATCTCAATAGTAAAATAGTAAATAATCTGTATCTTATCAACCATTCTCATGTTCAGTTGTACAACATGACATTTCATAAAGTGTTTCTTCTGGGGCCTGTATTCAACCAAAGGATATTTCCTTATCACTTCTGTCAATATTATATTGTATTTACATAATTTTATATTAATTTTGGTTTATACAACACTTCACTGTTTCTATGGGGTTTTTTCTGTAATAATAATATAATAGTAATTTGGATTTTTACATCAGGTGTATCAAACACAAAACTAAAAGAACAATTACTTATTGCAAGCCACATCAAATTAAAAACTTAAAACCAGCTCAATTAATTAATCCTTTCTTTTTTTCCCCTCCCTGGCAATTTTACCCTTCTCTCTTCTCTCCCTCAGAGATGTAAATATCCCTTCCCCTTTAAGACAATATAAAACTAACGTCAAATTTAACATCAAGACAAAAAAAAAATACTGTACAAAAAAAGGGGTAA
>NW_022692996.1:568208-569166 GCF_011630105.1 Anneissia japonica | reverse complement strand
TAATATTCTATTTTAAAAAGCCAATCATTTAAAAGCATCAGTGCCTGGGTTTATGATGCCAGAGGGCCACAGTTACGTGCAACGTCAAACTGCCAAGCAACAGCGCCTTCGGCACTACTAAAATAGTCCTTGAATTTATCCCTCGTTCTCTTGCACTCGCTTTATAATTGTTCGACCACACTCTTCTCAAGTTTTGAAGACCAGTTTCATCTTCTCATACAATAGTGCGCCATATTCCCCCTCCTTAAATTCCACATTATTGTAGCTGTCCACAAATCCGTTTGGTAGGTAATAAGCGTTGTCTGTTTGCATGAGGAAGTTGTGATGGCAAACGGAAGACTGGCCAAAAATTGAGGCATCATTGTCTGTCCATATGACCCAACACCCACCCATATAAAGGAGTACTTTGCATCACAGATGCCCATTAGGACTGAACTGTGAAAGCCCTTGTAGTTGTAGTACATAGAACCTCCAAATTTTGGGCATTCGATAGCGACATGCTTTCCATCCACAGCACCAATAATGTGAGGGATATCCCACTCCTCTTTAAACTGCCTTGCAATTTCCAGCCACTCCTGCGCACTCGATGGCATCCTGAGATACTTGGGGCTCAGTGCTGTCCAAATAACATCACATACTTTTCGCACAATGTTGGAGACTGTTGCACGGCCAATTCTAAAATTAAAAGATTGTGAAGCCATACTGTCCCATGTTGCCAGGTACCGCAAAGTCACCACAACTCGCTCCTCTGCTGAGATATCAATTCGACCTCTGTTTCTTCTCTCCTTCAGATGAGGCTCAACCATTGATACCTTTCGGGTGTCATTCTTATATATCTAAAAAAAGTTTTAAAAAAAGAAGATCTAATTTAATAATTATACAAATATAATTTTATTGTTAATATATATATATATATATATATATATATATATATATATATTAACAATAAAATTATCTT
>NW_022692996.1:562336-568191 GCF_011630105.1 Anneissia japonica | reverse complement strand
TTAACAATAAAATTATCTTAATTATCTTAATTTTCAGCACAAGACGTGGTGGATGAGGGCTTCTTTTTCACAGGTAAAAAATTACATTAATGCTAATTATAGTGCAGGACTGCTAATATTATTGCATAACATGGTTCACACATTTTCATATTATAGTACTGTACACCACACTTTTATTTCTTATTTATGTCAATGAAGTGATTTTTATGTCACTGGAAATCAATCTTATTATCAATCATCAAACATTGCCGATTGGTTTACATAAATGAAGAAAAAAGCCAACCTAAATATTTAAAAAAAATGTTTTTGTTGATAAATGTTTTTGTTGATAACAATAGTATAGAGGAAAAGCACATAGATACAGAATTGGATGAACCAACAGAGAAAGACAAAAACGATTCTTATCCGAGCATAAATGATGATGACGATAATGTTGCTGGCAGCAGTCAAGTCAATGACGATGAAAATGACAATAGACAGGAGGCCATTAATCCACCTGATTTCCAAGAAGGGAATCAGATTAAAGATACTGCAGGTAAATTACCAAAATTTGCATTAAAAAGTGCTTTGGGAAAAACATAAGACCAGAGTAATAAACTTCCCGTAGACGAATAAAGAAACTTTAAATTGCAAATAACAAATTCAGGAATATTGTGCAAGTAAATTAAGAACTGTATTATTTTTATGTCTTTTAAATTACAAGATCATTCAATTTCAATTAAAAGGTATTGCAGTATAATCAATTATTATAACATATTATTTTTTTTAATTAATTAATTATATTGATTATTTTTTGAAGGGTTACATGTTAAAAGCACTGCCTCAAATTTAATTCCTTCATGTTTTCATATAATTGTTATAGGCGAAACTTTTTCTATTGTAATAAAACATACTGTATGTAAATATAAATGTGACTTTGTGAGATAAATTGTATAATTTTATTGAATTAATTTTATGCTATTACATTGTTACAACCTTAATTTATTTGTTGGATTTTTTTTTATTTTAGAAACATCCAAGAAGAGGATGGCAGACAAACAAAATCGTAAGTACAGTATATTTTAAACTACAGTACACCCGGGTTACTTTAGGCAGCCACACAAATATATACCAGTTTAGAATTTATTTTTCATTTTTCATTTACAGGTTGCAACAAATTTGTCACAATCACCATTAGTAGGACCATTATCGTTGATAGGTGATATACAATCAGTGACCAAATAGGCACTGTGACGCAGGATTTTAGGCTGGCTAAAAACAAAATTTAGCAATTTTGCTAATCCAGTATGATTAGCCAAATGGAAACAAAAGAATATAAGAATTGTTAAAATGTATTTGAATTGATTCAGCTTTTATTAGGATTTGAGTATTTGGATAACAACAGCTTAGAAACACTGGGCGCTAATATTCCTAACAGCTGAATTTTGCTAAATGATTTTATTCAGGTAGCAAAAATGGTTAAAGATTTTGGGCTGTATAACTGTTCAAAGCATGTTTTACATAATCAATTACCCAATTTAATAATTTGGCTTGCTCAAACCCTGAACATCATTTAGTGCATAAAATACATAGGAATAAAATATCTATGTCACTACAGCTTATTATAGTATAATAAAAAAATTTCAGCAGCTATTAGGAAGGCATGGACAAAAAAGCAAAGAAGAATGTCCCAAAAGGCAAATGTAAGAATTATATACAGTATACTATATATCTTGACTTCAATTTAATTTGATGTTTTCATGAGTCTTGGGAATTAGTGTAAGATTCTGCAGCGAAACGACAGGTGAAAAATAGTCTAATTTTGGCTAAAACGCAAAGGGTGTAAATTACGGTTTTTGTCGAAATTGGACGATTTTTTTACCATGTCATTTTCCGGTTGTTTTGTGTTCTCTAGTACCTACAGTATGTATCACAACAGGACAATACACACTAAGTTTGAAAATTCATCTGAAACATAGTTTTAAGCTTAAAAATGTGAATTCCGATGGTATCCAATAAATTAAGGCCTATAGACTCCGGAGCGGATGCACGGGGGTCGGAGGGGATGGTGCAGACGGTGCGGTCGCACCTTTCTAAATGTTATTAAGAAAGTAATTGTTGTATTGTATTGTTGATGTATTATTTTTATCATTATGAACATAGGACCAGTAAGATTCCAGGCACCTAGGGGCCCACATACTCAAAATGGTGTGAACTCTCACACACTGCCTCCCACCAAATCCTGTATCCGCCCCAGAGACCTAAGTTAAGGACTCTTAACTGGCATAATTCAACAACATTAAAATAAGAAAATTCAATGGAACAAGGTTTCAAACATGATCTGTTTCATGATCCGTGGACAGAGGCCTTATAGCATCTTCATATGCAGTATGTTGTTAGTACCCCTTGGACCAGTTTTAGCCATATTTTAATGACTGAACTAGAAGAGTCTATTGTTCCTAAATTTATAGAATCAGGTATTATTAAGTTTTATGCTCGTTTTGTTGACACACTAGTGCTAGCTAAACCTAATGATTTTCATCACATCCTACGTCACTTTAACGCTTTTCATAAATAGATTAATTTTACCTTTGAATAATTTGAAAACAGTAATATAGTATATTTTCTGGATTTACAATTTGAAAACAGCGTAGAAAGCATGAGTATAATTATAATTATCGTAAAAATACACATAAGGTACAAACTGTACTCCCGATAAACATCAAGCAGAAATTTGTAACATTAGAACATTTATGTCATGGAATGGATACCCTTTAAAAGTTGTTAACCATGTACTCAATAAATTAAATGAACCAAAATGTATACATGGGCCTACTGATGATAGCTTGATTAAGATCTGGGTTAGATTGCCTTTATATAGGAAAGGTAGATGAATGCATTTTACGTAGATGCTTAAACAAAGTAAAGAAACACTTAGTTAAAGATTTAAAATTCATAACATTTATGGCCGTACAAAAATGTCTCTCATTTTATATCTACATCAAACCGAATAATAGGAACTATGTTGGTTATCATTTTAAATTTCCAGGTTATAATAGTGATTATGTTGGTAAGACAGATTAATAAATAGACTTAAAGAACATTCTTCACGATCTGATAGTGTTATTAATGATCATATACAAAATTATGAGGTATTCCAATATGTTTTAGGTTTGCAAGGTATACTTGAAAATGATAATGTAGCCTGTAATGTAAGTAATAAATTAGGTTTAATATTTTCTAATACAGTTCTAACATTATTGACAGTTCGCAAAATTGGTCTATACTAAATTGTTTAAAGAAGTGTTTCTATACGTAGGCTACACCCATTGTTTAACAATGGGCTGAAGGCTTCAAAGGAACTTTCTTTGTTTTTGTAGGTAGCTTTGATCAGTAGGGTAAGAATGCTTTGAGCTTTAGTTTATTCATAGCTATGATTGGTCAAACACTTTTGGTACTTGTGCATATAAGCTTGCAAATATGGATAATTTTTCATTCCTGATGATGGCATAATTAATGTCGAAATATTGAATCCTGACACGATAGCGAGCATTTCGATAGTTGGAGTATGCATTATATTATCTTATACAATGTACCATAAT
The DNA here is from genome assembly GCF_011630105.1 of Anneissia japonica. Lineage (NCBI taxonomy): Eukaryota > Metazoa > Echinodermata > Crinoidea > Comatulida > Comatulidae > Anneissia > Anneissia japonica. The sequence continues at coordinate 564,610 of NW_022692996.1, read as the reverse complement.
GTTAGTCCTTTGATTTCTTTTTATTGTACAGTATATTCATATTTACTGTAATGCAATGTAAGAATTAAAACAATAAATGATATAAACCAGGGAAAAATTAAATGTCACTGTTCCCTGATATAAACTATTGTTTCTGAGCTGTCTTAATTAACGGGCCGCATTGATGATGTGAATTTAACTTCCTTGTATCGCTTTCATTGTGTTACGCCTACATCTTCTTTGAATAAATTCAAAACCTCAAGGACTCTCACGCACTGCCTCAACACTAAATCCTGTATCCGTTCCATAGACCTAAATTAATGACTCCTAACTGGCATAATTCAACAACATTAAAATTCAAGGAACTTCCTTGTATCGCTTTCATTTGTGTTACGTCTACAACTTCTTTGCATAAATTCAAACCCTCAAGGCCTAGCAATGATTTAAAACTACTGGATCCACCTTATAGCTACGCGGGCTGCTTTTATTTTATGTTTTCTTACAAAGCTCGAGTGAATTTCTAACCCGAGGGCTCTAAGTAAAGCCACCCTCTCCCCTGCTATCCAAAAACGGAAGTTCCGAATATCGCCCACTAATAACACACATCACGTGCGCAACAGTTCCAGTCCCAGTTGGAATTGTCATTTGAAAATCACGTTACATGCCCCCGAGTTGTAGTTAATTGCGTTCAATACATCCATTATGTCACCGAGACTATTCAAACTCACCATCGGCATCGTAATTCTCGAATTCATCTCTTCTGGACAGGCCCATGGTGTTAACGGAGGGACGCATTGTGCAGGTATGAAAATGAATGTCAATTTTCAATTACTGTTCTAGAACTGATTTTTGTTACTGTCATTGTTATTCCTTGGCATATTGCTATTGTTAAAGTTATTGTTAGGCCTACTATAATCTTCTAAAATAATATTAATAATAATAATTATTATTATTATTGTTATTATTTTACTAAATATCATTTATTCCATCATTATAATTATTAATAGAATTAATAAGAATTTTTCCGTGCTTTGCAAAAGTATAGGTCATATATCAAGGATGTGTCTCCTAATATTTAGTATCAATCTATGGTGGGGTGTACGTGAAATTTACGGGAAATTTTAGTCAAGTTACAAGGAAGAAATTGTTATGTCTTAGTGACGATCCAGTGAAGGGTGTAAATTTGAGGATCTTTTCAATTTTTGAGGACCCAGACCTAAATTGTCTTTAAAAAAATCAATGGGTATAGTTTAAACCTTGTATAACAGTTCGTCAAGTTCGAGTTTAAGAAATTGTTTAATTTGTGTGACGATCCGTAGTATGGTGTAGATCTGCAGACCAGTGAAATGAAAACGTTCCAGACCACATATTTCGAAAACAGATTAACTGTAAGAATGAAACATTCGGAAAAAGTTTAACCAAGTTAAAAGGAAGATAGTATTATGTGTTGGCGACGAATCAGTCAATGCTGTAAATAGGAGGGCCATTTAAATTTTTGAGATCCCAGACGTAAATATCTATAAAAAGTTTTCAATTGTTGTAAATGAAATTTTCTATAATAGTTTGTAATGTCCAGTAAATAAATGACTGAATTTTTGTGTTGATCCTGCGTAGGGTGTGAATATAAGGACCATTAAAAGGAAAACGTCCCAGACCAGATGTTTAAAAAGCGGGTCAACTGATTCGAATTAAACTTTCGGGAAAGTTTTTTTAAACAAATTAAACTTTTCAATAAATTATATTTTATAAATTATATATCCTTTTAAAGTTAATAGAGATTCTTGTTGATTCATTTATGGTTTAATTTATCTACCCGACTGAGCCGAGCCAATTACCAGAGCCCCCACGACACTTATTTAGTGATCGCTACGCTGACATCGACTGTGACGGGTAAAACCATAGCTAACACTCACTACATATATATATAATCGGTATCTTTATTCAAAAAACTCCTTCATAAAAAAATACATTAGTAGCCAAAAGCTAAGTTGGTGTATTTTGTACAAAAGGAAAACAAGAACGAGAAACAGCAAAAACATTACATTAAAACAATACAAAAGCAAACCCAAACCATCGGTATAAGTTTACTACGTTAAAATTGCACAATTTTAATTTTTCAATTAATTTCATTAGATAAGTGATGGGGCTATTTTAAAGACAATACAAAAAATGAACCCAAACCACAAAATTTCACGAAGTATATATATATATATATATATATATATGATATGATATGATATATATGTATGTATATATGTATATATGATGATATATATATATATATATATATATATA
>NW_022692996.1:542784-562324 GCF_011630105.1 Anneissia japonica | reverse complement strand
TGAAAATGAAACGATAACATACGTTGACATAATAGAGACATAACATTTATTTAAGACGAATGTTTCGGACACTCTTGTGTCCTTCTTATACACCTTGAGCCGCCGTGCCTAAAACTGTTTAGTTTGTATGCATGTGAAAAGGAACTCTAGGAACATTGCATCAATGGCGTATCTAGGGGACGTGGGGGCACACGCCTCTCTAAAAATACTTAACCCCGTCACCCCCACCCAAAAAAAAAAAAAAAAGCACGCTCATGAGTAAAAATACATTATATTGCGAGTTAGGGCACCTCACCTAATCATGGTGCTCCTACGTGACCTTTGTGCTCCCACATCAACCCCCTCCTCTACACCATTTCAAGACTCCTATATATTCCATTGCATTACATAGGACTAGACTAGGCTTAGGTTCTTCACCATTTAATGCACTGTATTTATATTCTTTTCAGCTTGCACGGTGCTAGTGTCTCTGGGAGAGCAGTTGGCTCAACTTCACAATGATACGGTTGTAGATTCACTCTTTAAACTCTGCGACTTGCTTCCCAGTAAGTAGACCTGAAGTAACTAATATAATAAAGTATTATGTTGCAAATAATCTCAATTGTGACAAGACTTATAAACTTGTCAACTTGTCCCTTACATAATTGGTGTGACATTTTAGGCTTAAACTTACAAGGTCTCATGAGTCTTAGAAAGTGAATTTATTTTTAGTCGTAAGTTAAAAAATCGGCTCTGAACTCACTTCCCCACAAGGTAGAGATTATATAAAGGTTAAAGGTTATACATTTGTACCGCGCAAAATACTAGGGTCTCAATGCGCTAAAAAGGTAGCTTCAATAAATGAAACATATAATAATATCATAAGAAAAATGTTTATATTTTCAGGTACTTATGACATTCCATGCCGGTTCGTTGTTGCTTTAGCCGCACCAACTTTAATCAAAGTGTAAGATTATTATTTAGGCCTATTATCATGAGAATTTAATTTAAACATATTAACATTATTATTAATCATCATCATCATCATTTTCAATTTGTATTAATAACTATAATAAGAATGATGAAGAAGAAGTTATCATGATGAAGATGATGATGATGATGATAATTGATGACGATAAAGATGATGACGGCAACGATGACGTCAACACTGATGATGATGATGATGATAATTACGATGATGATCGGTTTGGTGTTCTCACTTCGTGAAAACCAGCTCCCTTGATAGAATGCTGTGGTTAATGATTAGTTCCTTTGGCTGAAGTTTAAAAGTCAACATATATTAATGTAATTTTATTAATAATATTTTATGTTACGCTATATTGTTAGGACTGTTTATATATTATACAGGAGCGACCATTAAATCTCATTATAGTAACATCCTATAAACAATGCCGTAGCCAGGATTTTCAAACAGTGCGTGACAATGTCAGGGTGGACCCACTCTACGCGTAAATTCAAATAATGTGGACCCATTTCCATAAAAGTTAACCCATTTTACGCAAAAAATATGAAAAGTCTAGACTCATTTCCTAAACTTTTAACCCATTTTAGGCTGAATATGAGAAATCTGGACACAAAAAGTGGGCTCATTTTATGCATAAAATTGCTGAATTTGGACCCATTTTTCAAATGTGGACCCATCATTTGTGGACCCATTAGAAAAATTGTGTGGGACTTTCCAAACTGTCCCAATAGCTGGCTACGGCATTGCCTAAAAGACGATCGTGGTTGACTCAATGCGATAGTTTTAAACTGGGTACTCACTGCATCGTACGACAGTCGGCCGGCGACGACAATTACTGTGTTCTTTTCAGTTCAGCAGCCGATTCAAAAGAGGGGTGGAAATAGCCGGCTCGGTCCACCTAAATTTACAGAATTATTAAAATATGGGGAAAAAAGAAAATCATATTCAAATTTAAGTCAGAGAGTGCGATTTCCGTCCATCTATAGGTGCCATAATATACATTTTCTTCCCTCTGCTTCAACTGTGGTGTGGCTGGGGTGGTCTAAAACCTCAATCTGTGAAAGCTCTTTCCTGGACACCTCTATTTCGAATTCGTGGTTATGAAGTTACGCAGATTCTGATTATCATAGTAATTATTACTAGCCAAGGCCACTGGGGGGGGAACTAAAGAGAAGAACTTCTTGCAACGAATTTTCTGAAAACTTGAATCAATATACCTAGTCCTAGATTTTTCATTGCTATAAAAATTGTATTTAATGCACCAGACACACGAATACACAAGCTCTTCATTTTGCTAGCTGGAATGTGTGTACAATGTGCACGAGATTTTCAAAGAAAATGCTCTTCCAGCAATTTCGTATCCCCTCCTTACGGAAAGTTGAATTTGAACTTCTTACTTGACGCAACGTACAAGATCGACACGGTTCCACTTTCCGCCTTGCAAACGCAATAATTTTCACAAAAAGCTTTCAAATACCGTTATGAAATTATCATTTATCGTAGGGCAACCAATGTATTGTAGGGTAGGGGCTTGGTTGTGTTCTGGATATTACTTTTCGCAGGCCTGGGTTAGCCCTATGCAAATAGTGCTTTAAATTTAATTGATTTTTGCTTTTCAGCAATAAGTGTAATTATAGGCCTCCCCTAAATTATATATAGATTAGGCCAGGTCCGATTAATAAATATATAGTTTACACTTATTTAATTATTATATACAAACATTATCTAAATACTGTGCCTAGGTCTCATTTTACAAGGTAATGTTTTAGTTTATTAATTTGGCATATCACATTAAATATTTTTCTTTAATTTAGCATTCGTTGCTTAATGTTTAATTACAAATTGTATGACATTTTCATGTTTGAAAATCTAGGATTTAAATTTTGTTTATGCAGATCTGTATAACAAGTAGGCATAATTTATTTCCATAATATGATTAAATACTGTACATCAAAACAACCAAAGTAAAAAGATAAAATTATAGTCAAACATAGTGCTAGATTTAAAAAATATTTAAATCAATGTAATACGGTATCAGGGGTGGCGTCAAGATTTATACTACGGGGGTGGTGGTGGGGGTGGGGGTGTCCAATGTCTCTGGCTTGTGGCCGATCCTAGACTAAAAGAAAGTGTTGTTCCAGGAGCGAAATGAAAATTAAGGGGATTCAAATGCTTATTTAATCGATTTTAGAGTCTACTAATAGGTATATATATATGTTGAAAATACATCTTTTTCCCTTGCGTTGCGTCGCTTGCGTTGCGTCTGCGTCATGCGTACGTCGTTGCGTTGCGTCCTAGTGGGAATCAAGCTTTATTGAATACGATGCGTTGCGCGTGCTTCATGAAGTTGCGTTCGTCATAGAATCGCGTCAGCCGACGACCGTCGGGGGCAGTGGATGCCCGGCTTTAGCTTGAAATATAATAAAAATACACTTTAGGCAGCGTTAGTTTGAAATAACCAACTAAAATGCCATTTTTAGATTTGAAGAAGACGTTAACGCTGATTTAGCGTGTCATGCTATCGGAATCTGTAGGACGGATCCGGGTCAGAAAGAGTGCCGCATCTTCCAGAAGACATCCACCATACGGAGAAAACTAGATCATATAAATCCCATTTGGAAAGAGGAGATCGATAAACTTACGGTACAAAGAAAACAATATTATGGAGCTTTCGATTGCACGACGACGGTAGGACGTAGAACGTAATGACGTCACTAAAACTCATCTGCGCATGCGAGAAAGTTAAGGTCACGTACGTTGTCGAGTAGATTCTTGAACGCAAATTGGCCAAATCTACGTATGCAGAGAATGATGACGCCAGGTAGGACGGTCATGCATGAGTGATTCCGTTCTAGAGTCGCGTCGTCGCACAAATCGAAAGCTCCCTAGTATGATAGTGCACCCTTTAATTCGAGACCCCACTAATGAGAGATCACATTTTTTTTTCAAAGAACCAAATAACAATCTCCAGTCGGGGACCAAACCACGCGAGACCATCCTAAATCTCAAAGTTGAGGACAAACTGCTATTTGTTCTATAATATAAGTTAATTAAATAGCACTTCTAGGAATATTGGCATGGGGTGGAGAATGATGAGGGGGTACGAATAAAGCGGAGGAACGATAAGTAAGTGAGTGGGAGCTATAGCTAGCAAAATAAAATTGAGCGTATTTTGTTTTTTCTCAGCAAATTTTCAGTGGGGCCCTTGTGGAAAGAAGCTATTATTTTTTGGATAAAGTGGGGGACACCCACCACACTTACCCCGCCCTGCACTCTAAATCGACACGCTAAATAGTCATGTTATTGTGTGGTCTCTTTATTAAACGATTGCAGGTCGAGAAAATACGAAACAATATATGTGATTCCCTTCCTGTTTTGAAAGCATTGTGCAGAGAAATATATACGTATGTATCCTATTTTATTCGTGTGCATTCATAATTATATTTACTCACGTTAAGTTCCTTAAGATCTACCCTCACTTTACAATTTTATGTGACGAATAAATGTGAAATGCATGCCCATATATGGGCACATCACACAAATAAGTCAGAAGAAGTTCATTCATAATTTCATAAAATTTTGTTTCGTTCAGGAAGCTAGATGATTACCTTCCAGTGCTGGACCTGGACAATGATAAATTTAGTGAAATTAAGGTAAACCGCATTGAGAATGCAAGTGTAACATTTCGTTCGTTGTATAAATAAGGACAGCTAATGGAAAACAAGATAGTATAAATATGGTAGAGCTGTTCATTCAGTCCAAGCACTATAGCAAGTGAAGTCATATCTTCAAACCATTTAGTCATCATAGGATATGTAATAGTGCATTACTCAGTAGCCAATCCAGTGGGGGGGGGGGGGGCATGAGGGCCCGTGCCCCCCCCCCTTTCAGTCAAGCCGAAAAATAAGAAAGAGGGAGAAAAATTTTAAAGAGAGGAAAGAGGAAATAAAGGAGTGCACCCATGAGTTAGTGGTGATCCAGCAGTGGGTGAAAGGAGAGCTCGATTATTTTCCACTTATTTACACCAGACATGGCGGGGCTGAGGTCGGCGTGGTGACGTGAACTTCATTTGTGCCACCCACCAACCCCGTCAGAAATTCTCTGGATCCGCTCCTGGTAGCTTTGGTATGTAGGATGTACTAAATATTGAGGTTATATTATTGTGGTTCGGATAGCTTGCCATGGTAATCGAATAGGAACCCAACCTACAGTATATTTTTAAATTTTGTACAGCGCCGATGAACATTTTTAATGGATATTGTTTTGCGCTTTATTAAATGAAGTTATTATTATTATTATTATTATTATTATTATTATTATTATTATTATTATTATTATTATTACTATTATCAACTTTATAGATTCAATCACTAGATTAATAAAGTACTAATAAATACTAAATATGGATTACACGAGAGATACTGCTGCTGGGCTAAATCTCTGAAGAAGATTGAGCTTGCCGGTGCCTTGTCTCATAAACTACACATATTTCAAATGAGAGGAAGTTTAAATTCAAACGGCTCTTGATAAGTTGGCAAAATTGATTATGTACTCATATTGAGAAGGTGGCGAGGTCGTCGTTTGAGATGTATCCAAACCTTTTCTCTGTGGTGACGCCACTATTTATTCGAGGAAGGGGGCTCCAATGGGAGAGGGGGAATTGTGAAGAGAGCGTCATTTATACTCATGGCTTGCGGACCTCTTCGGGGCCCTCCAGCATTGCAATTGTCCAGGAACAATATCAAATTAGGCGTCAATAAAGCCAGAATCCCCCAATCCCTAAAAAAAAATCCTGTTTGTTAGGTTTTAGGGCATGCCCTGAAAAGTTTTTGCCCTTGCCAGAAATAATTCTCTGTCCCTCTGTAGGCCTACTAATTAAAAGTCTTGAGCAGACTTTTATGTTTGCTTCCTAGAGTATCAAAGCTAAATATAGTAATTCTTCGTTTTGGATATTCGTCTCGCTTCTTGAGCATGTGCATTTCTGGTATACGTACGAATTATTACGCTATACATTCCGTATTCGGACCGAAACTGTTTTTACGGACCCAACTTGCCACCACCCCACACCCACCTCCATCTATAAATAGATGCCATTTGTTTACAACAGATAATTCATCCTCTGTCTAGACACTGCGTGGGTCATATTGGCGGGGGAGAGATTGCAACGACGGACAGGCCGACTTCTACCCTGGGCGAAGGTGAGTATGCAATCATATCTGGGGGGAAGGAAGAAAACACCCACCTCCCCTTCTATAAAGCTCTGTCCAGACTATCAAATATTATTTTACCAAAAAACACATGACATGACAAAAGGTCATGATGACATCACAGCAAAAACACGGCTATACAAGGAAGTTCTTTTTGACTTTTTCACATCATGTTCCTCTTCTCTACAATAATGCATTAAGCATACTGAAAAGGTACACTGCTTACTTTTCTAAAAAAAATATAAATCACATTTTGTATTTCTTTTTATAATCATTTCTAAACAATAATTGATAGTACTGTACAGATACATTATATACAACTATTCTAAAAGTTAATTATGCAAGGAATTTATATTTTATTTTATAATCAATATTTGTATCTTAAAAACAAATCAAAAGAAAATAATAAATAAGCATTAATGCCTTAATATATTAGTAATATTAACAATACGTCTTTTTGAAAATGAAAGACTTTTTTGGCTGTTATTGTTATATGTTTAAATTGTATTTCGTAAGCACCAATCGAAAACAAGCGAGTGCCAACAGTCGAACGAATAAGTGGACGTCAACAGCACTCGGAATCATTATAGACCTTTGCTTCATTAAGACGTTTATACATGTGCACTACTACGGTTTATGTGTTCGTTCACGATCTTCAATAATATTACAGTGTGTTTAGCGACAGGATACGCTAAATGCGTGAATTTCTATATTTAGAAACTTTACACTTTCTGCCTGTTTTTAACTAAAGTTAGAAACATTTACCAATGCGTTTTGATAAGTTTACATAGGCCTACGTTCAAATATACAAATTCAGCTAGTTTGAATAGTTTTACAGAAACCAAATTTATCGAGTTGTATGGAAACACTGTTTTGATATACATGTTGCCTATTATTGCTAATTTAAACTGCGGCCCCCCCCCCCGGCCAATGCGAGTAACTTTCACGATGGTATTTAGGTTTAAACGTTATTGATTTGCTATAATTATACCATTGTGCCATATTCCAAGCTTTTAACATAAAACATTAATTAAGTTGCTTTCCGCGGTCGCTTCAAAGAGTATGCTCTCAATGACAAGGAACGTGAAATAGATTTTTCTCCGTCTTGTTTCTTTAGACCTTTGGATGAAGATATAGTTGAAGATTCGAATTGTAATGGCATAATGGTAAGTAATTTTTAAATTTATAAAATTACTTGAATTATTTAAATAATAAAATATTTATAAAATTATTAAATGTAATACCATGGAACAGTGAAATTACATGGAAACCTCTCGAACCGAACATCAAAGGTTATAACCCGCGGTACCGCCGTTCTTATCATAATCAACTGATGAACAATTTGCAACTAATTACAACTGCTTTGCGCAACCTCGCTATCGTGTTCTCGTTATGATCGACGTCGTGTCATACCATGATTTCCAGGAAACAGTTAAATTACACCACCTAAGTTTTCACTGTTCCCTGGTAATACGCGATGGTTGCATTTAATTTTTATTGGCTACTTTTATTTAGGGTGTTGATCCGAAATCGGGAAAATCTTACGAGGAATTATTCTGTAAAGGCAGTCGATCAATGGGATTGGCTATACTTGGTGATTCAGCTACGGCACACTTTCATATTCCTGTGAATTGGTTTACTCCCGCTGAAATTAACAAGGTAGCTTTATATTATTTTGCGTCTAGATAACAAACATTTCGCGGGGCCATGCCCCGGACTCCCTTATAGGGTTGTGTCATCTCGATCGGCCTCACCGCCCACTTTCGCATCCACCACCCTTTCGGACATCTCTGGATCCGTCCCTGATATAGCAGTAAGGGCATATTCAATATTCATTGGATATTTCTTTACAAATATACCTCTTTCAAAATATCTCTTCCTTATTCAGGATATTTTCAAAGAGATGCCTATGGTGATTGAAAACGAATTTGATTGGCCACAAGTTTCATGCTCGACAGGTGAGGGCAGCATTAATTTTGTAATGAAATAAAAAGGCAAAACCTTTTTAGCACACTTACAATTTCATTTCATTTCATCTCTTATTTTGGAAAATAAATACAGAATGTTGAGGTATCTATGGCTCAAAATTAATTAATTAAAATTGTGGTGGATATTAACAGTTATCAAAAACTAACTACCATTAGCGCACTGAAATGAATTAAAAGAATATAGTCGAGCTCAAATGCTCGAGACCCTGACCAGGTTTCTGGATCCCGGTTGGGGTCTCGTGTTCCACTGGCCTCCGCTGAAAATTATAGACATAATTCAAGTAATAATGAACCATTTAGGAAACCATGATGTGATGCTTAAGGAACACACGTATATCATAATTAATGATGATGACGTTTATAAAAATGATGATTATACTCTGTCTCTTATACACATCTTATCATCTACTGATTGCGGAATGGTCAGGATCGTATGATTATTTACACAAAACATATACAACCATGTCGAGGAATGCTGCTGGGAAACTCTACCATACACCGAGAACTATTGTGGATGAGCAGAGGGCACAATGATAACTCCTAAGGAAGGATAAGCCAAGCAAACTAATTTTGAAAAATACAGTAAATACGATTTCAGTAATAGAAGACATTATAGGAATAATGCTGCACATTTAATGCAATTGTTTTAGCCTGCATAATTATGATCATCGCCTTTTTTTTTATAGTACTTAGATCAGTGTCAGGGGTAAGTTATGAATTATTATTCACCACAATTGTAGCTGTGTTGTCTATTGTATATTTTTATTCCAAATAAAATTCAGGATTTAGCATATTACAATATTAATTATAACTATGTGCTATATCAATTATAACACATTAATTTATCAATAACCATGGTAATTAATTTGAGCTTCCTGATGTGTTTCAGGTTTCATGAACACTTCCACTTGGAAAACAATTGAGTAAGTAGGCCTACTATTCTGAAAATGTTTTTATCACACTAACAATAAAGACTTACAATTCTATCGTGAAGTAGGCCACCATTGCCGCCACCTCTCCCGAAGCAAACAACTTTCTACCGAAGGTATTTTTAAGGTTTTTTTGCCAGTTTTACCAGTTGAATGAATAGGCCTAATTATAGTTACCGGATAAATCAAAATTCATAAGTACAATTTTGAATTCTATTATCGTAATATTGCTCTGTTTATTTGAGCCTATTTTGTCCATGAATTGTATTACAAGAAGGTAGCCAAAATATTGCTACGCCCACTCTGTTTATTTGACGTTATTTTCCTTTCTTTCATGGCAATTTAATTATTTTACTACATCACACCACCTTCAGCAATATCTTAAAATACATGTTAGACCAATGATGATTATAAGATGATTTTTTAGATAAATCAGATATGTTTGGCCTATTTGATCGAGAAACAAAATACGTTTTATAGAAAAATACTAATAATTATTATCTGCTGAAATTTTTTCAGGGGACCTACTGACTCGTTATATCTACGTTTGCGTCAACGAAATCTATGCAACCACAGAGATTACCAGAATATTGGTGTTAATGGTAAATATAATCAAATACTTGTATAGAACTACAAAATATTGAATAATCTCAATAAAATTATCAGTGATGTTGTGTTAAAATCATGCAAGGAAAACATTGTATTCACCAAATAATATAAATTAATTCATAATATCTTATTGTTGTCATAGGTGCTAAAAGCGTTTCGATGAACAGGACAGTTCAATATAGGTAGGCCTAGCTGAATTCACATCTGATCCGAACCGAAATTCGGACCGCGTTTACGATGCACTGAACACCAGCATCCCTATTTTTAGGCTGCACCAAATCCGAATGTTAGGATCGGATAGCTTACCAAACCGATCAGAATATTGGATCTATGTTTAAGAATAGGAACACTGGCGTTCAGCTCATCGAAATGCGGCTGTCCAAATTTCGGTCTGATCCGTTGTGAACACGGTTTTATACACTTATCCGAAATTTCGGATATGAAAGCTTACCGAACCGGGTTCAATGTGAATACATCTTAAGAGAAATAATTTCCATTAAACAAAAACATGATGTGATGCTTAAGGAACACACGTATATCATAATTAATGATGATGACGTTTATAAAAATGATGATTATAATAATTATGATAATGAGTATGACGATGATGATGACAATGACGATAATGATAACATTAATTTTTTTTTTTAAATCAGCAACAGCAAAGGAAATGATAACAAGATAAACATACTCCACATACCCAATCTTAATAATAAAAACCTGTATAAGCTTTAATTTACTAAATAGAGATACATTTTGATAACTATTGCACAACTGAATTTTACATGCGTATTACTTACTTTATTTCATAGCCTGCCTTTCCATTTCATAACATTCCGTTGAGCAGAGCCTATATTTGTTGATTAATGTAATAACTCTGTTGCAAGTAAATATTTAGGTAGGGCTATTATTTTCTTATTTTCAACCTAAAAATGTGCAATGGAGGTGCTGATCTCTAAAATATCATTTTTAACATATTAGATCAAGTATAGTGCATTTTCATTCCTTTAGTCTTGCACGTGACCAAAAGGCCGACAACCCATTACTGGTGATTTATTCGTTGCTCGGAAATGATGTATGTAATGGGTAAGTTAATATCTTAGTTTATTCAGAAGATTAAATTTAGATTAAAAATTATCAGGATGTGTTACTCATTAATTTGTTTAAATTGTATACATACTAATGCACTGGTGGTAGTGTGCCAAAATGGATAATACCTGTATGTATCTCTTTCAATATTGTTTTTTAATTATCGATCAATTTAATTTATCGAACTCTAAATTCATGTTGATTAGCCTATAATCGATATTCTATCCATCTATCAATTGATATGTTTATATATTAATATATTTCTACCAATACATTGAGGCTTTCTGCAGAATGCGCTATAGAAGTATGGAATTATTATTATTATATTTATTGATACATCTGATATATTTGTAAGTTTAATTTCCACCTTTGCACTCATTCCAGGTACCCGGACACTATTGATCACATGACCAAACCAGCAGAAATGAAAGCGAGTGCATTATCGTCGTTGAAATACTTGGTTAGTAAAACGATTGGTCATTAAATATTACATGATATGATTAAATGGATTTAGTTAATGTCAGAGGCTCGTTGTATTTTCCATGTCCCAAGAAATAATTGATGAGGGCCTATCTGTATTACCAATGACATGTTTCGTATAATGCTTTTCACCGGCTGTTAGGTCAAATCAAAATAAATACAGTATGTAATACATTTGGCCGTATGTGTTTGTAAGCCTACTGAATAAATACGTTAATAAAGATGGTATGGTCTTACTTTATATAGATCTGATCTAATCTAATCTAATTGCATCATGATTTGCATACATTAACAAACCATCACCACCACAGTGGCGTATCTAGGAGTCTTGAAATAGGGGAAGGGGGAAAACGTGAGGTTGGGGATTGATTATTGTATAAAGGGGACGCTAGTAGGAGCGTGCGGCGCAGCGTGTAAGTTATTGGATTTCTGGTCGTGAGATCGGGAGTTCGAGACCGACGCTCGCTGGACTGCTTGTGTCCTTGGGCAAGACACTTAATTACGTTTGACTCTTCCCACCCAGGAATTAAATGGGAGTGTCATGCTGTTAACCTGCTTGTTGGTGACCCTGCTACGACTGTTCCAGTCAAATTAATAACAGCAACTAGATATCAATTGATATACGAAAAAAAAAGAAGCTCACAGATAGGTGATATGAAGTGTTTTTTTTTTAATCTATGGGCGCGCGCGCTTTTTTTGCTTCAAATATTTTCAAAGAAGGGGGTGTGCAAATTTGTTGTTGCGTGCGCCCCTCCACTCCCCTCGCACACCTAGGTATGCCACTGCACCACCATCAACACTATCACCGCCACTACTAACCACCGTCACCTCACCATTTACCATATCACCACCATCATTACCACTACCATCATCATTGGAGGCAGCATCTCACCATCATTATCTGCTTGGGATCGCGTCGGTCGCAGTGTGAGCTCGGCTTAACTTCTGCCAAATTCTTCTTTTATATTTCTTTATTTAGGCCTTTTTTACGTCTAGCCTGTTTTGTTAAGGCCTAATTGATATTTAGAACTTTTAAAACTGTTTTAGTCATAACAAAATCATATAAAACTTCCGGTACACCAAGTGTAATATTTTTTGAGGTAAAACCACTGGTTGGTTGTCTCGTTTCGGTGAGATCGCTCTGATCGTCATCAGGAGAATGACGATCAGATTCTCCAGATGACGGTCTGAGCAATCTCACAGAAACGTCGTGGTTTTACCTAAAAAATGATTACACATGGTGTACCTGAAGTTTTATGATTTTACTCGCCAAGCAAACATTCAAGAAATATTCTGCTTTGATCGTTTGCAATAATATTACTTTCTGGGTATTTTTTTTAACGCAATATAACATTAACATCATAATCACCATCACCAAAATTCCCATTCTTTACTACCACTGCATTATTTAGAGCTTAAATGATAAAATATTACATTAATATGCCCATTTGCCACGGAAGCTTCAAGAGATGCTATAGTATCTTAAACAGTTAGGCCTACTGATTTCCCTAATAATTACCCTGTCCGCAGGACAAAGTACTCCCAAACGGCAGTTTGGTGCTAATGACGGGAATGCTGGACGGAAGAATACTGTACGACACGTTAGCAGACAGGTTCCATCCTTTAGGCCAGCTCAATCAGGACGTCCGTTACAGGGACATCTACGAGTATCTATCTTGTCTGCAGGTATCGCCATGCAACGGATGGCTCTCCAATAATGAAACGCTCAGAAATATTACGTCAGAGGTAAAAATATGTTTGGCTAATAAACTATTTTAAAGCTATTAAAAAACATTAATTGTTGAAGTAAAAGAGATTACATGCATTAAAATATATTTAACTGATGATCAGTATTATTTGAATATTTAACATCAACAAAAGTAACTGAAAAACCCCAAACAAGTAATTAATCTTAGCAATTCTTAACCCAACTGCTTAAGTACACAATCGTTTTTTATTGTTTTTTTTATTTTTACATTTACGAATAATACTATTACTACTAATGCTATTAATTATAATATTAGACCTATACAGTAATATAGCAAATAACAATAAGGAGGTTGGTAATTTGGCAATTGTTGCCTTATTCTACTCCTCATCATCTTCACGCCCCATCACTATTTTCGTTGATATGGATACACAGGCCCAAAAAATAGTTAAGGTATCAAATGGCATTGTTGGGTCATTTTGGGTGAACAAGATAGTTTTTTAAATAAAAAAATTTTTTTTTCGAGATTTCGGATTGGTAGCTGGGCTTGGGCAAGTGTTTTTGGCCTGATTACCATAAGAATATTGATAGGTCTACAGAATTTGCACGATATTAAAAATTAATCAAAAATTATATAATAGACATAGTAACAGTGCAACAATACAGGAAAAACATCATCATTCAGACTGAATAATTAAGAGATGAATTACAACTGTTATTGTTATTATTGTTTCAGTTATAATTATTCTTTATTATTATCATTACATTTTCATTCTTTCTCAGAGGGCAAGGCAACTTAGCAAGGCAGTTAATGAAGCATCGCAGAGTCAGATGTTTGCAAATTTTAGAGTAGAATATATAGATTTTGACATTCACGTCAGTAAGTACGTATACTATAACACAATACACCCAACAGAATACATGGTACAGTTGACTTACAAATGAACAAGATTTAATCATATTTCTTTTCTAAAGAGGTCTAAAATGCCTGACAGATTTATGAGTAGGTTTACAATATACAGGTTGTTCATAGAAAGGCTTTTAACTGCGCAGTGAAATGGTCATTGTTACAAGCGACCAGGCATTTCCGTAATAGTCGTCTTCACTGAGAAGCACGGAAACCTTAAAGGTCTGTTCATACTTGCAACGATAACTATAACGATAAAAAGCTAAAAAACAATTGTTCATATAGAAAATAAAAGAAATAAGAGAAGTTTTCACACTAGTACGATTCGATAACGATTTATCGTGCACGATACATGAATATTTCACAAATCAAATCAAATGACGGCATAGTCATGGAAAACAATAAAATCGTAGTAGTAAAGAGGATTTTATTTTATCGTTTATCGGGATGACTCCCATCACAAATTCCCACTTTTTCTCTTATGTACGGCATCGTCGAACGTGACGGACATGTACAATAGATGATAACACTAAGCACGTATGCTGTTTGATTCATCTAGTTAATTATATTTGATAGCCAATATTTTTATTAACAAAAGAGTAAATTCTTTCACGTTCATACTTGCAACGATAACTATAACGATAAAAAGCTAAAAAAACAATTGTTCATATAGAAAATAAAAGAAATAAGAGAAGTTTTCGCACTAGCACGATTCGATAACGATTTATCGTGCACGATACATGAATATTTCACAAATCAAATCAAATGACGGCATAGTCATGGAAAACAATAAAATCGTAGTAGTAAAAAGGATTTTATTTTATCGTTTATCGGAATGACTCCCATCACAAATTCCCACTTTTTCTCTTATGTACGGCATCGTCGAACGTGACGGACATGTACAATAGATGATAACACTAAGCACGTATGCTGTTCGATTCATCTAGTTAATTATATTTGATAGCCAATATTTTTATTATTGAAAGAGTAAATTAAGAAAAAAAAACTGTAATTTTCTATTGAACTTCCATATTACAATATTTTTTTTCTATTATCTTGTTCACGATAGTAATCAATGCCTGGAAGAAAAAAGGAGGCAAGACATGGGAGCTTATCGAACCAGTGGACGGGTTCCACCCGAACCAGGTACTAACGTAATAACATATTCATAAAAGGTGCAAATGCTCAACCATACGACTATGGTCTATCAAAATAAGGTTTGCCAAAACAAATATTGAAAGACATGTCATCTTGTTTTCCATCTATTTATTATATTCTTAATTATTTCTTTTTTAGTTCGCCCACGCACTCACAGCGGACTACATATGGAAAAAACTTGAAGAAAAGTTTCCACACGAATTTGGAAAAGTCAACCCAAACAATGAGAACATTCTCAAAATATTTGGTGATCAGAACGGCTACTAAACTCTCGTCAGGGTTGGCGCCAGAGGTGGGGGGGGGGAAGACGATAAATTTTGTCGGGGAATAAACAAATAAAAAAAATATTTACATATAATATTCTTTTAGCCACCATATCGTAATAATGATAATGATAATAATAATGATAATAATAATAATAATTTAATGAGACTAATTAAAAATATTTGCGTTCTGTTATGACAAATGCTCATTTAGATAGTCTCATGATGGTTGGAATACATCGTGATAGGTAAAGCAACCTCGACCATGACAGCGTGGTTGACAGATTTCATGCAAAATTTCCAAAATATAGAATTTCACTTTCAAGAATGAGGATTTGAAAATAAATTAAATGGTTACATTGCATACTCTTTGCTTCTTGTTTTATTTAAAATGTTTTGGTTTTGGAAGCTGATTTCAACATTAGAAAGCATAGCCTACATGAAGTCATATTAGGCCTATAGTAACTCGATGCCTATCAAATAAGTAATAAAAATTCGCCATAATTCATCAAACATCCCCTGGACCCCACCGGGGTCCTGGCGCCACCCCTGAATCTCGTCATTCAGTTGAGACTGAAAAAAACGCGTCTTCAAGATTCCAACGTCTTGTTAACACCAAAGCTAAATTTTCGATACCTTATACATTTATATAATGAACCAATAATTACGTCATCAGCCTTTTGCGCACAGTTATTTCTAGCACGCCTAAAACGCACTAAAAATTATAATTAAATTGTATTAAATAATATGCAAATTAACTGCCGTCATTTGAAACAAAATCTATTATACACCATATCTCTTAATTTAAGCATATCATTTATGGAAAATATAGTTTATAGACCCACGTTTTAAGGTGTTATATATCATGAATAACAATTTATTGATGACAAAGTTTAATATTAAAAATAATATTTTTAATTTTAAACATTTTTTCAATGAATTATACGTCCAGAATGTAAAATTAATGGCGGTATTATTATTTTTTTTATTTCTAGAATAAGCTGATGCTAAAGTGTAATATATTTTTTCAATTGTGATGTAAGTTTGTTTGGAGAAGCTTTGGTAAGAGCATTAACATTTTGTGTCATTGACGTTTTTTGTAAGATCAGACTAAAAATTGTACTCTTGATTATTGCTATCATAAATAAATTCAATGAAAAAAAGAGGATTTGTACTTAATAGGCCAGCAGTATTTGCAGAAAGAGCTACTTCCAACGTCCAATTCGATCGTGCTATAAAGTTGTTTGAAGAAACTTTTATGAGATTATTAAATTGTTTACCATTGAAGTCTTTCTAACAGAGATCAGACTAAAACTCTTACTTAATTTTTATCATACATAATTGTTATCATATATAACAAAATATTTGACACCCAGAGGATTCGTACATAATAGGTCACCAATATAAGATATAAATTTGTTTGAAGAATATTTGATAAAATCATCTATTGGATAGGGTTATCTTCATACGAATTCTAAGAATGGATACCTTGTTCGAAGCAAAACTCAAGTTGTCTTTACCCAGTACAGCTCATATATATTGTATTCGTGCGGGAAATTTTTAACCTATTTTATGTGCCAGGTGTTATTGCCAAATTATCAACCTATCATCAAGGTCAACCTATCCTCAAAAATTACAAACTTGTAATCTCTGCAGATTTGTATATTGATTATTAGCACTTGTTATAGGAATAACCAATCCTAGTTTGCCATTCACTTACCAATTCTCACACAACATGCAATGTAAACTCAATTACTGTATCTACTCTGATCATTCTGAATTTCATACACTTTTATGTACGATAGGACTAGGAAAAAGTAAAAAGAAAATAAAGATAATTGTTTGTGTTTCGAAACTAACAATATCTTCAAAATGGTGTTGCGAATACTTCTTTACCTAATGCAGGACACACCAAATCAAATGCAATATTAATTAACATTGTTACAACTACTTCATTACGGTAACATAGGCCTAATTTACATAATATGTTTTAAAATGAAATCCCATACAATCTACCTTTCTCAATCACAATATCGAAGATTCCTAAATGAAAGTGCATAATAGGTGTCTTGTTTAAATTTGAAGTAAATTATTTTCTATATGAATTCTATGTTTAAACACATACATACATACTACTATACATGAATATTGGAAAAATTAATGTGAGAGAAAAAGACATTCGTTAAGGCCTTAATTCTGAATATAGACTAAGAAATGCTAATGCAATTGATACTAAATCTCATTTTGTACTAGCTTGCAATTTGTGTACTATTTATTTAACGTATTTCGCATAAAAATTGACTTTATAACACCTCTTTAGACAATCAATATCTGGACGTTGTGAAAACATTGAGAATGTGTAACGCTACCATCGTGTTTGGCGGGCGGATGCATTTTCTATTAAAAAAAAAACAGAAGGAACGATAGACTAATAATGTATAGCATATTAGAAAGATTAGGCATTACTCTATATCCACCAAAACGCGACTGAATCAAGTGAATCATATTTGCTTGGCCAATACCAGTATTTTTCTTTTTACATATTTTAATCAACATGTTTAAAGAGTGTGACCATAACATTAATGCCGACTTAAAGAGGCCCTCCATAGAAAAAAAAATCAATATCAATTTTAAAAATACAAAAGTTACTACTATGCAGCTTGAAGAGGAAAGTTAAATTTTTTTTTAAATCAGTTTACAATAAAAAAAATACAATATTAAATATTCTCGAATAGGCACTTAAAGTGGAATAGTTCAAGTCAATCAATGACTATTATTTAATAGTAATTATATGCCTTATCAAAAATAGCTTGGTTGTTTACTAATCTGTTTTGTCCAGATAAACACCAAATCAATTCAATGTCAACAAGCAACGAAACAACCGCTTTTTGCGGTGCAGTTAACACAAAAGCATGGATGGGAGACTCCCGTTCGGTGACCCGCCAATTATTTATCTCACTTTTTTTCACATGATCTCCCGGTTATAAAGAAATTGCATAGGCCCTTTATACTATTATATTAATTATATTGCCTTTTTTTCCCAATAAACTACGACGAAGAAAACCTCAATATTTAGGTTATTTTTCAATATTTTGCTCAGCGATGACAGTCTCTTTCGTGAGCGGTGCCATATGATGTGAGCGCGGAAAAGCCACGCTTGCGTGCAGGGGCGGATCCAGGATTTGAATGAAGGGGTTGCAAATTTTTCCCAAAAGTACCAAAAAGAAAGCGGGGTTCGGGAAAATTTTGATTCCTATATGGCCGGAAATGAGTTTTAAATATAATATTTGAGATTCTTCAAAATTGAAGGTTTCCCCTCTTCATGTGATTTTATCTCCTACACAGTAAGTAGGCGTATACATAAAAATGAAAATATACAATAAATTACTTTATTTCAAAGATCCCAATAAAGAGACTTTGCTAAGTCTAGTGGCTTAGAATTTAGTTCCTAGTTATAATAAATAATGGTCGAACCAAAACAATTTTTTTAATTTTATTTAATTGAAGGCTAATTAAACTAAGGTTTACTTGTCCGATCTGCCTACCTAGCGTCCTAGGTAGTTTTAGAATGCCTTTGTAGGCCAGGACCCATGCAATTCCGTACAGTGGTGGATAATGCAGGAATTCGAAATAGAAGGGGCCCACAAAAGGAGGATCTACCACCATAGTTGGGGGTAAGGGTAAGAAAATTTATGATTGTGGCATCTCTAGATTAAACCCCCTGGAGCCGCCACTGCGTTGGCCTTGTATACACCGGATCATGATTACAATGTGTCTGGTCAGTAAAGACTCAGATAAGCGTATAAAAATCATGAGGTTTACCCTTGCGATACATTATCTGAAGCATCCAGGGGACCCTGAAGAGCCTACTTAGCCTTCAAGATCGCCTGCATTACTCCTCATTGTTTTTACCCTATTGTTAATATTACCATTATTATTGCTAATTAATGAAGCGTTTGTTTTGATTTACTTATTAATTTGATTTCATAGGATATTGAGCACGATAGGCATGAAGTTGCCGCTTTTCAGTCTCTTTTTCAGTCAATCCATATGCTTTAATAGATAAACTTCAGTAATTAACTCTTGTAAATAATTGTATCTTTTTGTATTTTCTGTTTTATTTATGTCCTTGATTAATTTATTATTATATGTCTAACGTTTATACTATTTTTTTTTTTTTTTTTTTGCATCGGGAAGACGAATTTTACTTGTATTTTATGTACCAGTGACAATAATAG
>NW_022692996.1:533407-541862 GCF_011630105.1 Anneissia japonica | reverse complement strand
GGACTGTGGATGTTGGCATGATTTGAGGTGTGGAGTGGAATCACATTCTCCTTTAAGTCGATATCAAAATGAGGATATTTATCTTGGACAGATGAGAGCTCTCTGGACAGACAGATATATTTCCAACTTTCATCTTCTTACTTTTTTCTATAGCCTAGTCCTACTGCTTTTCCGTCAATTTGCACCTAACAACACATTCCCATCTGAGTTTTCAAGAATACCTGCAATGATCATGCAATCCTGCTAATCTCAATCGGCATGGCCAACAAATAACCACCACCACTAATTTCATCCGCTATTCTGCTGTTATGTAATAATGTACTCACAACATTCTTGTCATGACAAGCCATGCTCTCTGGACGATTGTCTTTTCCGCGGCACCACCATTTGTAATTTCCGGTTTCCTGATGTCCTTATATAATCATTTTTCATTCAAAATGTGCCTCTTGAATTTAATAAGTTGTCATAATAACCCCTCGATTTTCATCTATTTCCATAAGGCCCCCCCCCCCCCCTCAATTTCCACTCTGTTTTGATAAGCGCCCCGTTCGAATAAGCGCCCCGTTTGAATAAGCACCCCTCAAAAAGGGCTAAAAATATTTTAAGCGCCCCAGTGCTTATTCGCGCGAGTACGGTACTGATTAATAATTGCTGAGATTTGATGCACATTTCAGAATTAATAATCGTTTTTAGTATATCTTACTGAATATTTATTGTCTACCAAATGAAATATGAATTATATATGAATCTTTAACAATTTCTACAATATTAATCTTGTTTTTATATAGATAAAATGTTCGATAAATACTATCGTTCATAAAACAAACGAAATTCAGCGCGTCTATTTTCATTCCAATCATGGACCTATTAATAAGAATAGGCCCATGTTCTAATCAATGGCGTTTGTAAACATGTGCACTGACGTTTCGTCTAATCCCAGGACTTTCAACGGCAATGCTGGCCTGCCTGCCTAGGTCCCAGGCCAACCAATAATAATTAACAAAATGTATTTTTTTTAAATATAGGCCTATGGCGCATCCTACTACATGCACTTCAACTTTTACAACAAAAACCTAGGCCTAGTAGTACTCCCTACTGTACTTAGGCCTAGGCCTACACTAGTGTCGTCGGGGTACAACTCTGTCTCTAAATGCAGCGTGATCACTAGGGAAAATCAAAATTCCCAAGATTGGGTCTAAAAAATCCGAAGATTGCTTTTAAAAACCCAAGATTCGCAAAATATTATTATTGCCTATATACATAAACTTCATTTAAAAGTCCTTCATTTTAAAGCTTTTTCAATGAATTATATACTGTACATTACTTTGTACTGTATAGGCCTTAACGAAGTGCCTGGATTTTCGAGACCAGAAACTCGTTCGCTTTGGGTCATACTATTAGAAGGCCTACTCTGTGCGTCCGTGGAAAATCCTTTTTGGTGACTAAAACGTGATATCATTTCCTCTGGCATTGTATGTTAGGCCAAGAGTTTGAAGTTTGTGCGCAATTTCACCCATTCGATATTAACAAAGTCAGTACTTCACACACATTAGGCCTATGGCCTACAATATTATATAAAAAGGCATAATCGATCTTTACAGAGTGTCTAATTAATCTGTCAATTTTATACCAGGGGCCTACTGTATTGCATAGGAGTATTTAACAATATGAAAAATGGGGAAAACAGTTTCCTTTGAAATTTACTTAGCGAGTGTGTATGAAACCGGGTCTATGGCAACTAAAATTTGATACTACGTCTAGAAGTGTAAAGATACGGACCCTATTAGTAAAAACTGTTGAATTCTAAATGATTACAAGATGACCAAGCATATGAATGAATCAGTCTAAAATGATATTCAAAGATATTATACAGCTAACCTCTAATGCTTGCTTTGCATGTCTATTACACACCAGCACTCACAAACGTATGTAAAAATTGGTCGTAAAATTTGATAACAAGTTGAAAATTAAAATCTATTGTAAATATTTATTTGAATTCGTACACCGATTTTGTTTCAAGTTGTTTGTTTTCAATATTATATCGGTTTTGAAATCGTACTGTATAACACTCCAAAATTTGTTTTATGGGCAAACAACAGAAGGCTCTGAATTTTTACAAGTTGACCAAGCGTGTTGCTGCATCATTATTGTTCAATTACGATCACTATTCAAACAGAGAGCAGGCTGATAATTTGTTTTTCCACAGCTATTTAGATGTCGTTGTTGGTAACTTCTTTTTTAAATTGTGAGTGTAAATATTCTTTAGTGTATATACTGTAGATAAGAATTGTAGATAAATAATGCGCATAAAATCAATTGTTGAGCGTCAGTCATCTGATTAGTCCCATATTAATAGTACCGATATTTTGAATACTCCTCTTCCGCGAATTGTTTTATTGACAGTGACTCATCTAATTCTTATATAATCACTATAACATTTTAATCGAAATATTTCACCATATCGTAAAAGTGTGAATACCCACCCAATTCGTTGGCGATCCTCAGTGTATGTTATGTTAATGAAACATGTCATATTGTACAACAAGGGAATGTGTATTACAATATGCCAGTACGTATTTTTTAGATTTTGACGCACTCCGTTCTGTTGTGTGTGTCTGCTGTTGAAAACAAACTTCCTCATTTTGTGACTCGCTATGAAGACTAAGATGGACCATGTTAATTTGTTAATAATATTTTGTTTGGGATGGAAAAAAGGAGAGTCAATTTCCCAAAAATGCTCCATCAGCAAATAGTTTAGTGTGAGCTATGGAGAGTATGGCTATGGAATTTACTTACCACACAATTCACAATCATTAAGTCGCAAAACTTTATCTTTGTTTGGTGGCGCCATTAATTTTACTCTAGGTAGACGGAGACCGGTTTTATTACTGGTTGGTACATTTATTACAAACATTCAGCCAAAGGCCAGTGAAAGTTTTTATCGATGTTTGCCATCCTTATGGGAGCTATCGTAAAGTTATGGTTTGCCGGAGTTCAATTTATATCTCCGAACTTCTGAAGCCAAGATATTCTATGAATGTAGGCTTGTATCGCAGGCTACAATTTAAAAACGGGTGACCAATTAATAATGAATTAGGTGCTAAATTTTGATTTAATGCTGGGTAAGTTAAAAACAGACATTTTTCCGGGTGGGACTCATTCAAAACCCCCCCCCCCTGGCTACGGGCCTGACTGTTGTTTGATCGTGGACGAATTGTTCTAAACTTACTCAAGTAATATCCCCAACAGTTCAGGCCCGTAGCGTGGAAGGCGGGTGGCGGGGTTAAGGAGGTTACGACAAACCGCTCAAAAACTGAAGAAGGTCTGCATTTAAAACGAAAAATTGACTATTCGCAGATATATTTACAATGTTCTCTAAAGTATCGGAGATCATGATGCCAGGCTAATGATCTGGAGATCGTGGGTTCGAGTCCCACCCTAGAACAACTTGAGATTTTTTCGCAATTGTTTTCACACGTACTGATTATTCAGTACATGTCCACGTCAGGTAGGGCAAAATTACACCTATACTTGATTCTCCTGACGCAAATCCAGTTATTGTCTATTCCATCACGACAATAGCAATTACTATCAATACTTCAGTACTCGCTGCTTACTTGGACTTGAATTCAACCCTGACCATCAGGCGCAAGCTCGGTGGTCTAGAGGTATGGTGCCAGGCTAGTGAACTGAAGATCGTGGCTTCGAGTCCCACCCGAGAACAACTTTTTCTTCGCAATTGTTTTCACACGTACTGAGTATTCAGTACATATCCACGTCAGGTAGGGCAAAATTACACCTATAATTATGGTTTAAGTACAGTTACCGTTGCTGATTATTTATTCTTATTAAAGGATTTCTTTGAAATCCAGACATCAATTCCTTAACTGTTCTAAGCAACATTTCATTACAATATTACTCACACCACCACTAATATCATCGTTGCTCAATATACACAAACACCATCTTACGGTATAATGTACATTGCTAATATTTTTATGAAACACATTTACGTACAAATGACAAACTTAACATTAACGGTATGAGATGGGTCGGTAAGTGCAGAAAACGTAAAGGTGGTGGAGGCATAGGATTTTTCATTAATCACAGTATTTCAGTTGTAGATGATAATCTATTAGACTCACAAAATGACGAGTACGAGAGGTTGTGGGTAAAGATTATCTGTAATAATGTACACATGTATCTCGCAGTGGGGTATTTCCCTGTTGAGGGTGTAGATGCTCAACAAACTAATGAACTCTACACACAGCTTCTTGCGGATGTTTTAAAAATTAAAAACGATGATGATGAGGCACGCATCCTTCTGATGGGGGATTTTAACGCCCGTATTGGTGACGCAATACCTTATGGCGATCCTGTTGTAAATTCAAACGGTGTGCGCTTCATGGATTTTTGGGACAACGTTGATCTTCAAATATTAAATCGAACTCGTTTCTGTCATGGTAAAATTACTTGGTTTAAAAAAGATCAATCATCTACAATTGATTATTTTGGTTGCCTCAACAAACTTAATCGATGATTTTGTTAAAGAGATGATAGTAGATGAAGACCATAAATTCCATATGGGAAGCGACCATAATGTTTTACTTTTAAAATTAATTATGAGACCCTATGTAGACACCAAAAAAGTTAATGAAAGTGAACACAATATTATTTGGAATATTTTTAAAAAATCAGAACTGGACAGATTACCAAACAGAACTGTCTAATGAATTTAAGGAGTGGGATCCAAATGCATTTACAGAGGCAAATAGCCTATGGGATTCATTGAAATCTAAGGTTATTCGCGCTGCAACAAAAACAACTGGAATTAAACAAAACAAGCGCAAAAAAACATTGGTGGGATCCTGACATTAATAACCTGAAAAAAGAAAGACGATCAGCTAGTAGAAAACATAGGCATTTTGTTAGGACTAAGAGCAATGAAAAAGAAATGTGTGATGAATTATAGAATGACTATCAACAAAAAAGAATACTGGTTAAAAATGAGATAAAGCAAAAAATTATGAGATCAAGCATTGAAAAAAGTATAGTAATTTCTAATAATGGAGGCCCTAGTAGCAAGCAATTTTGGGAAAATCTAAGAGGCTCTAAATACCAAAAAAAAAATGATATTTCGAGTATAAAAATCCCCAACACAGATGTTACAACTAATGATAAATATATTATTAAAGAAACTGTAAAACATTATTGGGAATCATTAGGAAAAGAAAATGTTAACTCAGATGTAAGTGACAGTGAATATACACGAATAAAAGAGTTGCTAAACGACATTAAATTAAAGTGCAATGAAAACGACACAGAAAATGGCAAATACATTTATACTATTAATTTCACTCCGGATGACGTAAAATCTGTGCTTGGTCAATGTAAAAACAACAAGTCACCTTGTGTAGATGGAATAACAAATGAATTACTAAAAAGGTAATTGTATGCATTATGCGTTATATCTGCTACTAAAGCGTTTAACGTCTTTGGAACTTATTCCTGATGAATGGAATAAAGGTATAGTGGTTCCTATACTTAAGAAGGGTAGCAAATCAGATCTAAATAACTATAGGGGAATAACTTTAAGCTCATGTGTTGGTAAAGTTTTTAATAAGTTGCTTTAAAATTTTAATTCTGAATATATTGAAGAAAATGATTTGCTTACATAAGTTCAGGGAGGTTTTCGAAAAACGAGGCGTTGTGAAGATCATGTGTTTACTTTAAAAAGCATTGCATCTATTAGACAAGCTGAAGGTAAAGATGCATATATGGCATTTTCAGATTTTCGTAAAGCCTTTGATATCGTGTGGCGTGATAAGTTGTTACTAACAGCATGGAATGTTGGCATAAGAGGAAAGGTATGGTCAATTTTAAATAATTTATGCAAAAAGGTTGAAAGTAAAGTTAAATTTGGGTCAATTGAAACTGACTATTTCGAAGTTACAGAAGGCGTAAAGCAAGGATGGGTTTGTCACCAATACTCTTTTCAATATACATTAATGAGTTAGCAAAATTACTTCAGTCGGCCAAATGTGAAGTCTGCATTATTGAAACGCAAATGGGCTCTCTATTTTTTGCCGATGATGTTGTACTATTAGTAAACGATGCCAATGAGTTGCAGAGCATGTTAGACATTGCAAATGATTTTTGTAATAAATATAGATTAAGGTTTAATCATGAAAAATCACATGTCTTAATTGTGGGGAAGAGAGTGAATGATAAAAGATTTTGGAAATTGGGTGAAGAGAATATTATTGAGGTTGACACATACAAATATTTAGGCTGCACACTATCAAGAAATTTGTCAGATCACAAGCACATCAATGAAGTAATAAATCGAGGTAATAAAATAATAGGGTATATTCAATCTATCCTAAACGATCAAGATGATTTTAACCGAGATTACTACGGGGACATTCTATGGAAGGCTATTGGTATTTCCTCAATTAATTATGCTTGTTCAACGTGGTCTGGAGGTAAAAATGATATTGAACTATTAGAACGTTTACAAATAAATATGGCCAGATTTATACTTAGGGCGCCAAGATACACAAGCAAAGAGGTTTTGTATGCAGGATTAGGATGGCAACTCTTGAGGCTATGCAGTTTAGCGTATGAAATTTGTAAAAAGACTTGTAAACCTTGAAACCGATCCATGGTCACGTAAAGCACTAGGAGCTAGTTTAAAGGCTGGAGAAAAAAAGTATTAAATGGAGTTGGATAAAACAAATTAAAGCAATTTTTTCAAACGGTAATTATGAAAACTTAGAAATTGATGATATTAAAAATAGCAATGTCAATGAGTGTTTGATTAAAGACCTAGATAAACACAGTGTATTTGAAAGTGCAATGAACAAACCATCATTAAATACCTATCTGCAAATTAAATCGTTTCAAGGTATTACTTTTCTTTATGGAAGCATAGAGAAATATCTACTAGATAAGATTGATTTTAAAGGTGCAAATCTAAAATTTAAAGCACGTTCTAACACTTTGCAACTCAATGGCAGAATATCTAAGTGGAGCGATGACATGGACGAGATATGCTCTTTGTGCAAATCAGAAATCGAAGATTTAAACCATTTTGTATTCACTTGTAGAAACATTGTAATTACCAATATAAGAGTTGATGTGTTAAAGAAACTTGAAAATGAATTGTATAAAACAAACCACCAAGATATTTGGAACTATTTTATTAGCAGTGATTTAAATACAAAACTGAATATGTTACTAGGCAGCGACAATATATATGCAGAATATGAACAAAACGAAACAACCAATAATAGTTTTGATATGGCTTGTAAGTCCTTTTTAAAAAGAGCATGGAAAGCAAGAGGTGAAATTTTAGCGAATGTAAAAACAAAATAATTCTTATCAGTTTTATATATTTTTAATGTATTTTATCTATTTTAACTGCTCAAAACTTTTAATTTATTTAAATACCTGCACTTATATTTTAAAAGAGTTTTAAGAATTTAAACAGTAATTACTCTTTTATTTCCGGTGTGCATTTTCTTCTTTTAAACAAATAATTCAAACATTTTTCTGCCATAATTTGAAATTTTATTATTTTTAATGCTATTTTCAATGCTAAATTGAACTTAAATAATTGTCATTTTACTGTTTTTCTTGTATTGTAGGCCTACGTGTTTCTTAATATGTAACGGTTTTAACGTACGGTATTTTTTTTTTTTTTTATTAATTGTGAACGCACCACTTGATTGTGTGTGCCACTGATATTAAAGTGTACGATTCAATAAAGTTATTATTATTATTATTATTATTGTAAAATATTACAGCCTACGCTGACGGCAGCGTTCTAATATTTTCTCATGACAATCCAAGAATAATCGAGGAAAAGCTGGGGCCAACCTTGAAGCTTGTAACAATTGGCTTTTGGATAACGCTCTTTCGATCCATTTGGGAAAGACTGAGAGTATTCTCTTTGGTACCAAACGAAAACTTACAAAATAAAACACCTGTGAAGTATCTCGGAGTTGAGATTTACGAACATGTGTCCGGCGACCTAATTGGGAATAACATCATCAGGGAATGCAAACACCAGATTGAAATTCATTAAACTGCATTCTCGTCTTCCAACTCATTTATCAAAATATTGTATTCTTCAATAATTCAAACTTGTATTAACTATGCTTCTTTTCCCTGGTCGTCGTCTTTAAATAAAATGCTCAATAAGGAACTCAAAATAACACAAAATAAAGTCATCCGTTTAATCTTGAGACTTGGTGCCAGAACACACGTTGGTCATTCTAAACTCTTTGGTCTCAATTTACTGAGCAATTCTGATAGATTTGAATTCTTTAAATTGTGTCATGTTTACAGAATCTTTCATCACTTAGCCCACAATACTTACAAAATAATTTCGCACGACTCAATAGTTTACATAATCATTTTACTAGAGGTAGCTCGTTGAACTTTCGTATCC
>NW_022692996.1:529414-533143 GCF_011630105.1 Anneissia japonica | reverse complement strand
ATAATTTTTTAAAAAAAATAATATTTTTTTTAATATTATTTTTTTTTTTTTTTTTTTTTTTTTTTTTTTTTTTTTTTTTTTTTTTTTATCGAGTTCCTAGTCGCCATATCCTTGTGAAAAATCACAATTCATCGGGGAGAAAAAAATGTATGTGTATGTGTCAATTTTTTCTTGGGCTTAGCCCCACCCCCACCTCCCGCCCGCCTCATGCAACACTTCGAGCGATTTTGAGCTGCGCTTGACCACGGCCACTTTTTTCGTCGGAGACATCCACTCCCCCTGTCGGTGACCTCCAACCACCCGTCGGGCAAATCCTGGCCCACCACATTTACGCAGTATAGGGCGGTGGTAGTCGGGCACTACAAGTACAGGAGATCTAACCAGGGAACAGTGAATAATTTCACTGTTCCCGGGTCTAACTTAGCCAGTCAGTTTGTAGCGGCATCTGTTGCGAGGTGGAAATCCTTCAATCCTCCAGGAAACTTCCTCAAGATGCAGTCATTTTTTCACCAAATTTGCCAAGCCGAAGCCTTTGATATTATAGTATAATATACAATAATATATGGAGAGAGAGAACAAAAGAATTTGTTAGTTCTTTTGTTTTTTCTGAGACCACGGATCACAAAAATACTATCATTCTTTGCAAGTGCCACTTAAAACCTAGTTTTAAGCTTAAATAATATTAATTCAGATTTAATTAAGTCATTATAGGATAAAATCTGGCATACTTCACAACATCTTTTATCTCTCTTCTTTCTTTATTATCCAAAAAAAAAGTTAAACATTTACGATGGAAACTAATATGATATAATGTTTTTTAGATAAAAGAAAGCTGAAAAGAGGCAACTTCGTGCCTATCCTGCTCAACATTCTATGAAATCAAATTAATAAGTAAATCAAAACAAACGCTTGATTAATAGTAATAATAATGGTAATAATATGCCATAGAGAAAAATCGAAATGAAATTCGAAATTCCAACCTTTTATTGCAGTAAAGATTTGTTTTAATGGTTTTGAACGCTTGAACGTTTCTGTGTTTAATTTTACGAATGTGTATTGGTATTTCATTCCATATTTTGGTGCCTACAGAGGTAATTGAAAATCGCCGAGTTGTAGTGGCTGAATTCGGCTGATATAGATTTCTCATTGATTTTTGCCTAGTTTCATGTGGATGCATGATAAGTGTAGAATATAATATAAATAATATAAGTGTAAAATATTCATTAAAAATATTTTTTTTATTTACAATTTTATTCATTTGATCATACAATACATTCAAAAAGAAAAAACTAAAACAACAATTAAATAAGTGCCCTTCTTTTCAAAACATAAAGAAGTATACTTACAAAATAATAAATTTCATAGTTTCATGGTAAACAGATAAAACATAAATCATAAATGTAGAGGCATTGTAGTTTTAAATTTCATTTACAATAATGTTCTGAAAAACGCTTAACCAAGTACATATATACACAACACAACTTTTCACTCGAGAAACAACGTTGATATATCCTGTTAACAATTTTTATAATTCCTTTTGCTAGTGAAATTATAATATTTATAATTTTTTCCCATTTAGAATTACACGGCAACTTAGTAAATTTTGAATTGAGCAGAGTATGGTAAAGAAAAAAGTTGCATCCCTTTCTATAAATTTGTAATTGAATAATTACTAGAGTAAATTGGATGGTATTGGGCGCTTGTAAATCTTCTAATATTATGCTTGCTCATATAACATCACTGCCTGTTTGATTCCTTTATTTAAATATTTATTAACATCTTGAGGCAGTTCATCATAATAGAGGTCAAACGTAAATGAAGAGATTAGCATAATTTGTGTAACTTTACGACACATAGCTGACAGAGAACACAAAACACCTGGAAAATGGCAAGGTAAAAAAATCGTCCAATTTTTTTTTTCCAAAACTCAAAGCTCAGAGTTGTTGTCGAAATTGGACGATTTTTTTTTGCCTTGCAATTTTCCTGTTCTGGGGCGGATGTAGGATTTGGCGGTAGGGGTGCGTGCACAAATTTAAGGAAATAGTACCTGTAGGTGGCCGGAAATAACACTTTTATATAGAAAAATTCATCATCACATTACCATTATATAGTCAAAAGTATCAACGACTTTCGGCAACCACAGAGATCAGATTAGTATGTGTGTACACATGAAACTTAAAAAACATTCTCTTCGATGTATTTACTTTACATAATTCAAAGCCATGAGTCCACAGCCACCTCAGCCCCACCATGGATGGGGCCGAGGTGAGAACATTTGAGGAAATAGTACCTTTAGATGGCCGGAAATGACACTTTTATACAGTAAAATTCACCATTATCGCACCATCATTATTTAGTCTAAATGAAGCGCCAGAAAATTTCTCATGATCTTTAATCAGGCATTTTCGGCAACAACAGAGATCTACTTAATTCGAGTGATGTACCATAGAAAATAAAACTAAAGAAACACTTTCTTTGCTGTATTTAAAATACTCGACCTACCACAAAGCTGTGAGGAAATATTACCTCAAGATGACCGGAAATGACACTTTTTATAGTAAAATTCATCATCACTACATCGCCATTATAATATAGTCAATATGAAGCACCAACAAATTCTCATGATCTTTTATCAGCTATGTTCGGCAACCATAGAGATTTAATTAGTATGTGTGATGTACGTTACCATAGAAAATAAAACTTCAAAACTGTGAGTTCACACGTCTCTCAGCTCCACCACAGTTGGGGCTGAGGTGGTAAAGTTTTATCTCTAGATTGCCGGATATGACACTCTTATATAGTTAAATTCATCATCATCGATCTAATTAGTCGCTGTGATGTAGGCCTACCTTAGAAAATACTACTTCATGTGCCGAAACCCAATCATATCTTTGAACGCTTTTTCTCATATTTCTCAAATTATAATAAAGGCACTCGCACTCGAGTATTAGGTCTATAGGTAATTCCGATGTGGGCAGAGATGCAGGTATCTTGCTATGAAATACGATGTACTCTGGCTGTACAGCGCTCTTTCGTTAAAACCAGTGTCGTTTATGCATATTATGCATTTATGTCAACAATTTTCAGGCAGATCTTCTTGACTCACGAAAAGTAAGGGGACCAACCCTTCCCCTTAAAAAATATATGAGGGGACGTTTACAGGGGTGGCGCCAGCGGGGACCAGGCACCCTTCGTCGGAGAGAGTTGCTTTTGCAAAAGTACATATGCTTATCTAGCCAATCACAATCACGTCCATAGCTGAAGACTGAATTTGCATACATCACCCTATATAACAGTTTAAGATCGGCATGTACAGTATTTGGGTTTAGTTGATAGTAGAGCCTTCGCAGTTAGTGAACATAGAGGAACAACAATAAGGAAAGGCTAAGCTATGTACAAAATATTTGTAATGTAGTGGTATTTACTATAGCGCATTACACCGAAGTCTCAATGTGCTAATATAAAATAATAAAAAAAGAAAATCCAACTAAAGATTCTATGCTAACGAACTAAGGAAAGGAACCAAAATGAAAAGACAATAGCAGAAGAACCGCACATCATCGCACCGTTCTCCCGCAATTTAAGACCATTGTCAAACAATGGTTGGCCGGAACATAATTCACCAGGTGCCATAATGATGCACGGTATCTATTTCAACTAATGTTATAAAAAAAGACAAAAAAGCTAATAATATAATAGTTGTTTTAGTTTTAATAGTGTTGCAGTATA
>NW_022692996.1:522250-529019 GCF_011630105.1 Anneissia japonica | reverse complement strand
ATATATAGTATGTCCATATATCCAGCTATTGTTTCCCACATCATTGTTTTCCAGTACTTTACTCTCTAGACGACCGAAAATAACCTCTGAGGCGTATAAGGCGAAAAATTATTTCTTTTTCTTTTATTTTTCCTTTTTTTCCAACCACCATATCCCCTTCTAAATCCGCGCCTCTTTTATATTTGGTAGAAAGAGGGGGTGGGTGAACGTGTGTTCAATAATATACTGTATAAACGATATTCCCTGCTGTTGGATCATGATTCTTTTCTTATTTTCAGCAGCTGTAATTAATGGTTATCGACTTATTAAAATGTCAAATAATTAGGCTATTTATATACGGCGATGTATGCAAAATAGGCTCAAGATTGCACTTAACCCATCACCTTCATTTTCATTGGTCGATCAATTTCTATTTTCCCACCAAAAGCTTTCTCCCTCAAAATCTATGCGGGCTGATTAGTAAGCACTCACTGTTTATTAAAATGTCGAATAATTAGGCTTCCTTGTAAGGTGTACATGCACCCTGAAACGAAAAAAATAAGCACAACCTTTCTTTTAATTCTTATACTGTACTAACCAAAACGAGCCTCTGCTATCAAATGAATTCTTTCGCATACAGCTGCTGTAGCCTATTTATATACGGCGATGTATGCAAAATAGGCTCAAGATTGGACTTAACCCATCACCTTCATTTTCATTGGTCGATCAATTTCTATTTTCCCACCAAAAGCTTTCTCCCTCAAAATCTATGCGGGCCGATTAGTAAGCACTCACTGTGCTGTAATTAGTAGTTGAGAACAGAAAGTAGAAAGTACGGCATTTCTACCATAACTATAATTCGTTCCTAACCCAACCTAACGATAGGCCATACCAAATCTCATGTTAATCTAATATCACCCGTGATATACTATTGCTTATGCTCTAGCTAGAATCATAAGAAAACACAATTAAACATTACATACGGAAGCACCTATGTGCCATTCGACTTGACGACTTGTCAAGATAATTATGTTGTCAAGTCGACATAATATACATATCATGTCGACATGGCGAGATAGATTATCTTGACAAGTCGACATACTAAAAATGTTTTGTTTTTTACTATGTCGACTTGTCAAGATAATCTATCTCACCATGACAACATACAACTTATATTATGTCGACTTGTCAAGATAATCTATCTCACCATGACAACATACAATTTTTATTATGTCGACTTGTCAAGATAACCTATCTTGCTATGACAACATACAACTTACATTATGTCGACTTGTCAAGATAATCTATCTCGCCATGACAACATACAATATGTATTATGTCGACTTGTCAAGATAATCTATCTCGCCATGACAACATAACATTTTTACTATGTCGACTTGTCAAGATAATTTATCTCACCATGACAACATACAACTTTTATTATGTCGACTTGTCAAGATAACCTATCTCGTCATGACAACATACAATTTTTATTATGTCGACTTGTCAAGATAACCTATTTTGCCATGACAACATACAACTTATATTATGTCGACTTGTCAAGATAATCTGCTTCCGTAATTACAAGATCTTACACTTAATCTCTATTTCACACTGAAGCCTCCAAAAATAAAAATATATCAACTTCTCTACTCTGCTACCTATGGCTATGCTTTGCAATTAGACCATATTAATAATACGCAGCACTAGAAGATGCTTAGCAATTCCCCCATTGAATGGTTGATTCATTTGAAAATCTAAACAAAATCGAGTCTGGGCATAGAAAAAAAACACGTGTACTCCTGGGCCATCGCCTTCCTCTCTTCCCCGTGATTCATTTTAGCCCAGACTACAAAATCATACAGCCAGTCTAGTTTAGACCACTCGCTATTGATTTCAGAGTTATCAGGAAAACAATATTTTTCTACTCAAATTCTAGCCCGGGTACAAAATCATGCGTAGTTATTTTACACATTTCCGATGTGAAAAGCGGGGGTGGGTGGGGTTCCTACATTTAGCTTAATTGAGGGGATGTACTCTAAACTTATTAAGAATTAATGTGAACTCTAACTACATATTATATAGGTATATATATATATATATATATAACCAAGCCGTCGTACCGGGCTGGGTAAAAAGAGAGAAGAAAGAGGGGAGAGGGAGGGAAAGAGAAAGAAGAGGAAAAGAATTGAAAGAAAGAAAAAGAGAAGAGAAAAATAAAGACAAGAATAAAAAGGAAGATATCATAATGACAAGACTCACAACACCCATGCAACCCCTTTTCCACTTTAAAAACTGTCATAACTCCTTTGATCTATGCTGCCAGATGGCGTAACCACTGGGGGACAAGGAGAAAATATCTATCTTTGAAAAATCTTCCCCACCCCTTTATAAATGCCCTTTCATCCCCTGAAAGTGTTTAAAAACCTCAAATTTTGCCCGCATTTCTTGTTAACATGGCCCAATTTCCTCTAAAAATTGCACATTTTAGGGAGTTTTGATCAATTCCAAAGAAATTAGAATTAAAAACACAGGGGGACAAGGGGAAAATATCCATCTTTGGAAAATCTTTCTCCACCCCCTTGACAAATGCATCCTCTGAAATTGCCTAAAATTCTCAAATTCTTTGCGCGCATTTCTCGTTACGGTAGGCCAATTTCCTCTACAAATTGCACATTTTAGGGAGTTTTCATCAATTCCGACGAAATTAGAATTAAAAACACAAAAATATTTTGCGCGCTTGGCGCGTATTTTTTAGGGCTTTTTTAGTTTTATCGTTTAAGTTATTTAAACACATAATACAGTAGTCCCAAACTCAAGAAAGAAAAATTTAAGATAGATCATTTTAACCTAAAAGAAGGGCCTCAATGTGTATAGATGGTGAAAGAATATGTTTGTAATAAATAAAAACCATGATGAAAATGCTTATATTTAATTTCAAACACACGCGTGTGGCCTATATTATAAATAAGATAAGCCCTATGTCGTATTGTTTTCAATATGGGGAGTGGGGTGGGGTGGGTATGGTAAATTACTAACCGGGAAATGAGGATTGTATGTTATTATTATTATTATTATTATTATTATTATTATTATTATTATTATTATTATTATTATTATTATTATTATTATTATTGTTATTGTTATTGTTATTGTTATTATTATTATTATTATTATTTTGTATTGATGTTGTTTGTACTGTTCTTTAATTTTATTAAAGAGGGCCCCTGAATATCTGTTAACCTACTGGGCTAAACTAGAAGAGTTACCCTCTTTAAAGATGGTTGAAATAAAAAAAATATATATATACCCACTCTGACCCGAAACCCCTGTTACGCACCTGGTGTTAGCGCCAATGTGTGCCCTTGTGCGGACAGGAGATGTGCCCCCCTCTGAAGCTGGAAACCTTGTTTTTGCAATATAAATTGATGTAATTTGCTATTATAGGCCTAAACAATAAATTCCTCATCAACCGATATAACCTTAAACATTCTTGGAATTGACATAACATTACTGATGTCGTACACACCCTTCAGTGTGAAATGTGGCTCTCTTTGCAAGCACATTTAACATCTAAGGAAAAAAGAGCTTAGATTGGTACCAGATAAAATAATTTGTTATCAACATTAATACATTATGCTAATTTTCATCTTTGTAAACGCATAAGACAGTGCAAATTATTTTTATGACAGTCTTTTGAAGTGTGTAAAGCTCCATTTTATCCCATACATAGTCAAAATATGGGGGGGATGATACAATGGACCATCCCCCTTGTCAAATATTGGGGGGATATATCCCCCATCCCCCGGGATCTACGCCTATGTATAGGCCTATATAATTTACGCAACTTATTCTGAGCCATATTTTTCATACGTAAGCAAGCTTCGTCGAACCATTGATTCTGTCTCTTATACACATCTAGATGTGTATAAGAGACAGATATAGGCCTATTGTATTTTGTATTTCATTCAAAAAGTAAACAGCAATTATACATAGAATGAACATATGTAAGTTAAGAATATGATTAAAGTAAAAGTAAAAAGAAGAACATATCTGCGGACAGTAAAATTGAAGCTAGCAGGTCGGCCTTTTCTGTTCCCCAATTTTTATACTAACTCAAAGAGCTTCTTTCTTATTAAATAAATTCAGCTGTGATTCTGTGAAATACATCTCTGTTACCACAGATCCTATATACAAATTGTATACAGTTGCATATTGTTGTATATAGGATCTGTGGTAATACTAAGGTGATGTATGCAAAATAGGCTTCAGATTGAACGCCATCACATTCATATTGATTGGTCGCTCATTTTCAATTTTCCAACCAAAAAGATTTTCCCTGAAAAAAAAATCAATGCTGACCGATAAGTAAGCACTCACTGTGCTGTAATTGGTTGACTACTGAACTCGTATAGTGTAGCACTGTAGCAGGTGTAGGTGGAACGATTTAGGCTAAGCCAAAATTTGTCCCGGCCGGACCAATATTATCCAAGGAAGACTGATTTTGGCCGGCCAAAATCGGTCCCCCGGACCGATTTTAGCCCGGACCAATTTTAGCGTGACAGGCCCACTATTCCAAAATGACACCTTATTTCTGGAGTTCATTGTCAGCAAACTATAGTTATAACATGATCTAATGATCACAAGTCACACAAGTCACATGATCTCGATGCTTGGCTTACAGGCATTGATGATGTGAGTTTAACTTCCTTGTATCGCTTTCATTTGTGTTAGGCGTATCTTCTTTGCATAAATTCAAACCCTCAAGGCATAGCATGATTTAAAACTACTGGATCCAACTTATAGCTACGCGGGCTGCTTTTATTTTATGTTTTCTTACAAAGCTCGAGTGAATTTCTGACCCCAGGGCTCAAAGTAAATCCACCCTCTTCCCTGCTATTCAAATAAGGAAGTTCCGATAGTCGCCCACTAATAACACACATCACGTGCGCTTCAGTTCCAGTCCCAGTTGGAATTGTCATTTGAAAATCACGTTACATGCTTCCGAGTTGTAGTTAATTGCGTTCAATACATCCCAATATGTCACCGAGACTATTCAAACTCACCATCGGCATCGTAATTCTCGCATTCATCTCCTCTGGACAGGCCCATGGTGTTAACGGAGGGACGGAGTGTGCAGGTATGAAAATGAATGTCAATTTTCAATTACTGTTGTAGACCTGCTCTATTGGAAATTAGGTTATCGTTACTGTCATTGTTATTCTTCGGCATATTATTAAAGTTATTGTAAGGCCTACCATAATAATAAAAAAATAATATTAATAACAATAATATTTATTATTATTATTATTATTATTATTATTTTATTAATATTAGGCCTATCATTTATTCCATCATTATAATTAATAATATTGTTGCTAATACTAATAATATTGTTAATAATAATATTATTATTATTATTTTCATTATTATTATTATTATTATTATTATTATTATTATTATTATTATTATTTTTTTTTTTTTTTTTTTTTTTTTTTTTTTCTGGCCGTCACTTTGGTAACTTACCATGCTTAGAATTTTTCCGTGCTTTGCCGAAGCATAGGCCGTAATTAAGGATGTGCCTCCTAATATTTAGTGTCAATCTATGGTGGGGTGTGCGTGTGAGGCCCAATTAAAATGTTTTAGATCAAACAGCTTACACTGAAACTTGCGGGAAAGTTTAATCAAGTTACAAGGAAGAAGTTGTTATGTGTTAGTGACGATCAATTGAAGGGTGTACATTTGAGGGTCTTTTCAATTTTTGAGGATCCAGACATAAACATCTCTTTAAATAAAAAATCAATGGGTAGAATTTAAACATTGTATAACAGGTCGTCAATGTCGAGTAAAGAAATGAT
This sequence comes from Anneissia japonica, assembly GCF_011630105.1. NCBI lineage: Eukaryota > Metazoa > Echinodermata > Crinoidea > Comatulida > Comatulidae > Anneissia > Anneissia japonica. The sequence continues at coordinate 523,182 of NW_022692996.1, read as the reverse complement.
TAAATTGTTGTGACGATCCGGAGTAGGGTGTAGATCTGAGGACCATTGAAAGGAAAACGTTCCACCACATATTTCGAAAACGGATCAACTGATATGAATGAAACATTCGGAAAAAAAGTTTAACCAAGTTACAAATAAGATAGCATTATAGTATGTGTTAGCGACGAATCAGTAAAGGGTGTAAATAGGAATGTTATTTAAATTTTGGAGATCCCAGACGTAAATATCTATAAAAAGTTTTCAATCGGTGTAAATAAAATTTTCTTTAATAGTTTGTAAATGTCAAGTAAAGAAATTACTGAATTTTTGTGATGATCCGGCGTAGGGTGTGAATTTGGGGACCATTTAAAAAAAAAAACGTCCCAGACCAGGTATTTCAAATATATATATATATATACATATATAAATACATATACATATACATAATATACATACAGTATATACATACATATACATAAATAATATATATAATATATATATATAATATATATATAATATAAATATATATATTTGAAATTTCAATTTTCAAATTTCAGAGTGATTGCAATTGACCATAATGCCAGTTGGAGCGACAAAAATCGCAAAGATAAAGAGAATCACTGGGAACTTTTACTTAAAACAACCACACCATTTGGACTCAATACTGTATTAGGAACGTACTCCCAGTACACTAAATTAAACCAATGGCATTTCAATTTATTCTGGATAAATCATTTGGCTTATTTATTGAGGCTTGCTTCTAAAGTTTAGTGTTGGCCTTCCTGTTTACTTGTTTAGGCTTTTTATTCTATCTCACCCAGCCTATTGTTTCCAATCATGCTTGCATGAAATTCTCACTTTATACCATCTAGCTTTTTCTACCCTCACCCACTCGCCACTGAGGAAGGACTAGTGTTGTCCGAAAGCTCTGGTTCTATGTGTATAAGAGACAG
>NW_022692996.1:485938-522066 GCF_011630105.1 Anneissia japonica | reverse complement strand
ATATATATGTGTATGTATGTATGTATGTATATGAATGAGCGCGTGGCGCAGCGTGTAAGGTGTTTGACTTATGATCGAGAGATCGGGAGTTCGATACCGACGCTCGTCGCATTGCTTGTCCTTGGGCAAGGCACTTCACTTATGTTTATCTCTCTCCAACCAGAGTATAAATGGATATCTATAAATACAAATCGAGGGTGTGTCTATGCCCTATACTGCCTTACTGTATTATGTTTATTAATAAAGTATCCACACGGGATTCGGTTATCAGGAAATGTGTGGCGTTGTTTTTTTTTTTATGACTTTTGTACAGTAATAATTGAGTTGACACATGACCCATCATGCACTTCCATCGGATTTACCCTTTGCCGATCAATTTCTTTGATTGTTTTAAAACTTCTTTGTTGATCCACTCTGTATGTATCAACAATTCTATAGACCTTATCCTTACACTTGATAGTTAGGCCTATATTACTTATTCTATGTTTTCATACTGTCAATAAACCACTTATAGAAAGTACGGTATGATGTAAATTCCCAAGAACGAAACAATTAAAGTCATCGTCTTTTTCGCTTCCGCCAAGATTATACATTCACCACTGTATGCTGTCTGTTAGAAAAATAGGCTCCCAGTGGGAGCGTGTGTCTACTGCCCAATATACAGGAGTTTTTGTTTTTTTAGTTTAATCTTATGTTCTTCAATATGCAGATGTGTGTATTTATTGTAGTGTATCTAGATTTGTCATGAACATTTTCTTTCATAACCGTAACATTCAGTATACATTATATTACACTAAACACTTTATTATTCAATTCCATTCTATTCAATTTATTTTATTGCCGGATACGCCATCATAGGCATCCACATAACATATACATATGGTTAAATGCAATAATAATAAAAAGGGGGGGGGGAGGGGTGGTGGTAACCAAATAATGCAGTGCCTATATCTAAACAATCGTTAAACAATCGTTATTTTAGAAATGAACCCGGAGTCCATATTCAGTGAGCAATTCAATGAGTTTCTCTCCCGAAGTCCCTCAGCGTGGATCTCCTGGAAAATTTCTGCCTTTATTCAGAGTTTGTTAGAAAAATGTGATGTCATCACTGCAAAGAAAGAGACAAGCCAATTAATGATGTTTAACATCGAAAGGCTGAAAATGAACATACATAAGAATCAAAATTATATGAATGTAAAGCAATAAGTGTTGGCGTACATGTTAACTTCGAACATGTATGTGGATTTACCCTAGGGGAAATGTTTTGTTAAATGGGATACGACATGCAATATAATTTCTGAAGGAGGTGTCTATTTAATGGATACTTTTACCCTGTGACAAAATAGCATGCCTTGGTTTAATATTTTTGAAAATAAATCTGGCCTTACTAGTCTAGGCCTAGCAAGTCATGGTTAGCAGGCCATGACACACAGGTATTTAGCAAGGTATAACTAGCTAGGAGCTAGCTAGCTATAGGCCAAGCTCTAATACTTTAGTATCAGTAAAGTAAATTTGCAATTTTGAACCTCTAGGCCTAAGCCTAGATACGGCCTTTGGTAATAGTTTGGCCTAGTCTAGTACTACTAGGCCCTAGTGTAGAAGAAATTCGTAAGAACGCTAAAGTAAAGGCCTAGGCCTATTTTGGTTTTCAGATGTTTCAGGTTAGCATCATAGCAGCCGGTGTTAGCACGGTAGGTAAAGGTCTAGGCCTGCCCTAGGATAGGGCCTTTTATACGAATATTAATAATATACCCGGTACAATATACTAAAAAGTAATAAGGCCCCATAAAAAAAATTATTAGTTTATAACCCGCTCCCTCATCACTTTTGGGAAAAATCTTTTATTTTTTTTTTCTTCAATAAACATATATTTTTAGTTCAAACGGTAATTTTTCCATCTTTTTTCACTTGAAAAGCTCAGGATTTCTTGCAAATATGTTTACTGGTACAACAAAAACATCTGTTTTAAATATAAATTTAATTTCACCCTTATGACTTTTTATATGTTTGTCCCTAACCATTGATGTACTTGTGAACACCGGTCAATGGGGGCGGGGTTATTGTGAACATCAGTAAAATGTGGGTGGGGTTAGCAAAAAAAAAAAAAAAAAACCTCCTCCCTCATCAGTTTTTATTCTGTAGGTTTACTAACCTCTCTAAGCACCCTAGGTACGGCTTTGGTAATACACTACTATACGATTGGGTTTTCAGACGTGAAGATTAAAAGGGGAAATAAAAAACGAGGCCTAACTCTTGTAGTTACCGCGTTATTTCGTTGATCTCGAAAAGTACTACCATGTTCTAGAGGACATCCTTCAAATGACTGTTAAAAAAGGCGTTCGTGTCGAAAGGGTGCTGCGTCTCTATAACGCATGTTCGAGTTTCGAACGCAATTTTGTAAGAGTTCCTAACGCTATTTGATTTTTCGATAGAGCGCTCCCTACCACTTGGTAGCAGTACCCATCATTCCTCCACCGGATTTACCCTTTCCGCCGTCTTTAATTGCTACATCATGACAAAATGTTGGAGGAACATTGCATCAATGGCGTATCTAGGGGACGTGGGGGCACACGCCTCTCTAAAAATACTTAACCCCGTCACCCCCACCCAAAAAAAAAAAAAAAAGCACGCTCATGAGTAAAAATACATTATATTGCGAGTTAGGGCACCTCACCTAATCATGGTGCTCCTACGTGACCTTTGTGCTCCCACATCAACCCCCTCCTCTACACCATTTCAAGACTCCTATATATTCCATTGCATTACATAGGACTAGACTAGGCTTAGGTTCTTCACCATTTAATGCACTGTATTTATATTCTTTTCAGCTTGCACGTTGCTAGTGTCTCTGGGAGAGCAGTTGGCTCAACTCCACAATGATACGGTTGTAGATTCACTCTCTAAACTCTGCAAGTTGCTTCCCAGTAAGTAGGCCTATAATAGTAACTAATAAAAAATGATGTTGCAAAAAATCTCAATTGTGACAAGACTTATATACTTCTCAACTTGTCACTTACATAATCGATGTCAAATTTTAGGTTTAGATCTCTATGAATCTTAGAAAGTGAAGTTATTTAGTCGTAAGAAAAAAAAATCCTGGCGTCAAGATTTGAACTCACTTCCCCGCCAAGGTAAAGGTTAAAAGGTTAAAGGTTATACATTTGTACCGTGCAAAATACTAGGGTCTCTTCGCTAAAAAGGTAGCTTCAATAAATAAAACATATAACTAATATTATAAGATAAATGTTTATATTTTCAGGTACTTATGAAAATCCATGCCGGGCCGTTGTTGCTTTAGCCGCTCCAACTTTAATCAAAATGTAAGCAATTAATAGTAGGCCTATTATCAAGAGAATTTAATTTAAACATATTATTATAATTAATCATCATCATTTTTTAATTGTTATTATTAACCATAATAAGAATGATGAAGAAGTAATCATGATGATGATGATGATTGATGACGGCAACGATGACGCCAAAATTGATGGTGGTGATGATAATGATGATGATGATGATGATAATTATGATGATGATTATGAACACCAGCTCCCTTGATAGAATACTGTGGTTAACGATTCTCTGGCTGAAGCTTTAAAATCAACATTATATTATTGTAATTTTTATTAATAATATATTATGTTACGTTATAGTTTTAGGGCGGTGTATATATTGTATAGTACAAAAAGAAGCGACCATTAATTTTCCTATAGTAACATCCTGTAATGACGATCGTGGTTGACTCTATGCGATATTTTTAAACCGGGCACTCGATGCGTCGTACGACAGTCGGCCGACGACAAAGGCGTAGAGATGGGCAGCGCAGCCAGTTCAAATTACTGGAGCCACGGGAAATATTAGTGGTCCATCATTCATATAAATAATAATTAGGCATAATTTCCAACTTAATATTTTTGTATATAAAAAAAAACGGCCCGCGGGCCTCTCAATAACATTTTAGAATAGTATTGGTTACTGTGTTCTTTTCAATTCAGTGTCCGATTCTAAAGAGGTTGATGGAAACAGCCGTCTCGGTCCCCCTAAATTTTTAGAATTATTAAAATAAGAGGGAAAAGAAAATTATATTTAAATTTAAGTCAGAGAGTGCGATTTCTGTCCATCTATAGGTGCTATAATATATATTTTCTTCCCTCAGCTCCAACTAGGCCTATGGTGTGGCTGAGGTGGTCTAAAAACTCCATCTATGAAAGATCCTCCCTGGACACCTCTATTCCGAATTCCTGGTTACGAATACGCAGATTTCGATTATCATAGTACTTATTACTAGCGTAGGCCATTGGGGAAAAGGTGAGGGGGGAGGAGTTAAAGAAAAGAACTTCTTGCAATGAATTTTCCGAAAACGTGAATCGGTATACCTAATCCTAGAATTTTCATTATTATAAAAATTGTATTTAATGCACAAGAAAACGTAGTTTAAAAAGAAAGAAGACACAGCTTTTAATTTTACTAGCTGGCCATGGAATGTGCGTACAATGTGCATAGGATTTTCAATGACCCTTGTGATATCGACTATGTCAGAAAGACAGCCATAATTGATAGGGAGCTCACCAGACTTAAAGTCAGCATAGCTGCTCTACAAGAAACTCGTCTTCCTTCTAGTGGCTCTATCAAAGAGGAAAATTACACTTTCTTTTGGAATGGCAAAGCTCCTGAAGAACCTCATCAGCACGGATTTGGTTTCGCCATTTAAAATACCTTTCTGGCTTGCAATGGAGCCTCCATCGGGTGAGGGGGCACAGAACGCCTGCTTCCCATTCGCCTTAGCACTGCTGCAGGTCCTTTTAACATCATCAGTGTGTACACCCCAACCCTCATTTCATCAGAAGATATAAAAGATCAGCTCTACGAGCAACTGGTCGGGCAATCAAAAGAGCCCCTGAAGACGAACTTATACTCCTCCTTGGAGACTTCAATATGCAAGAGTAGGTGCATATCATGAATGATGGCCTACGTACCTCTGACACTATGGCACTGGGAATATCAACAATTATAGCCAGAGACCTGCTGGAGCTCTGCAAGTATCATGATCTCTGTGTTACTAACAAATGACAAGATGGATTGAGCACCTTACAGAGCTATACTCACACGAAACATCTGTCTATCTGTGGTACGAATGATCTGAACATAATGGAGGAACTAGATGTAGTGCCCACCATGGAACTCCACAAAGCCATCGAATCTTTCCCAAATGATAAAGCCCAGGAAGCGACATTCCACTAGGAGGAGGATAGAAGTTTACATAATAAACATCGTATATAATATGGACACCTGACGTGTTGGTCGCCCTTCACTTAGATTGAAGGACGCTTGTGAAAGAGACATGAGGTCATGCCATATATCTTCAGAAAGCTGGGAAATTCAGGCTGATCGCGGTTCCTGCAGCCAGGCCATCCAAGGCATCGCAGATGTCGATGTTAAGAGAGGTCAGTTGCAGCTGCAGCAGCAGAGAAGAGGGTTCGAAGGAAGCACGCTGCAAAAATTCTCTCCACACTGCACTCTTCGTACATCTGCAGAAAATGTAATAGACTGCCACTTGCGCATTATACTTTACAGCCACACTAAACGATGTCAAAGACCTTAGTCTATCAAATCAATCTGATGAATCTTTATCTTTTTTTTGCTTTTCATTCTTATTATTAGTATTGTTTATGATTGCTGTTGTAATTAGTAAATTATTAAATAAATAGGCCTACTATGGCAAAAAAATGATGCATTGAACAAATAAATAAATAAACAAATAAACAATAACATTTTAATGTTTATCCTTCTCCACATGTGCCTGATGCATAGTCTTTCGAGACTGGACTGCCGTTGAGAATTTTCATTCTTTAAATTCAAAATACTGCTCCTGAAAATTTAAAGCTTTCAGGGATTCCCAAACACCGAGCGGTATGGAGCTCCCAGCACACCCCCTCCCACTAGTCATAGCTCAAATCTACGGCCCTCGGATGACGCTTCGCATCAGAAGGCACGGCAATTAATCATGCACTGGCGCCCGTTCTTACCTAGATACGCCGCTGCCGACGAATCCAACTCAACTCCCTGTCAGGGAGCGGATAGAGTTGGACTCGTCGGTGAGCGTTAGACATCGCGACGTCATCTGCCTGTCGGTTGCACTATTAACAGATCGTCATTAAAAACGCGACGATGCGTTGTGCGTGCGTCGTGATGTTGCGTTCTTCATAGAATCGCGTCAGCTGACGACGGTCGCTGGCATTGGATGCCCAGCTTTAAGCTACGTTCACATCAAGCCCAGATCCGGTCTGGAGACCGGACAAAAAATCGTGAGTTGCTACGTTTTTTGAACGCTGCGTTCACATCGCGCACGGAACAGGTTGTTCGGGTTAAGTACGTCTGCGTTCGATTGGTTCGAACCAAGCAAGCTTGTTCCTGATTGGTCCAAGAGTTCAGGATACAAATGGGTCTCAGATCCATCGGTCCAGATCCGGAGTCCGGATTGAAAATTGTACGAATTTGATGTGAATGGTCCTATTCTTTACCACTGAACCCATTTTTCACGATTTTTTCTCCGGATTCCGGACCGGAATCCGGGCTTGATGTGAACGTAGCTTTAGAGCTTGAAATGTAATAAACGATACACTTTAAACAGTGCTAGTTTGAAATAACCATCTAAAATGCCATTTTTAGACTTGAAGAAGACGTTCATGCTGATGTAGCGTGTCATGCTATCGGAATCTGTAGGACGGATCCGGGTCAGAAAGAGTGCCGCATCTTCCAGAAGACATCCACCATACGGAGAAAACTAGATCATATAAATCCCATTTGGAAAGAAGAAATCGATAAACATACGGTACAAAGAAAACACTATTATGATATAATGCACCCTTTCATTCGAGACTCCACTAATTCAAGACAATTTTTTTTTCAAAGAACTAAACAACAATCTTCAGTCGGGGACTGAACCACGCGAGACCACCCTAAATCTCGAAGGTCATGGCGAACTGCTATTTCTTATATAATATCAGTTACTTAATAGCACTTCTAGGAATACTGGCATGGAGTGGGGAATGGTGAGGGTACAAATAAAGTGGAGGAATAAGTAAGTGAGCGAGCTAGCTGGCAAATTAAAGTTACTTGAGCGCATTTTGTTTTTCTGAGCAAATATTCAGTGGAGCCTTTATGCAAAGAAGCTTTTATTTTTTTGGATAGGTGGGGGACACCCACCCCACTACCCCCGTCCTGCCCTCCGTCGACACGCTAAATAGTCCTAATTATCATGTTATTGTGCGATCTCTTTATTAAACGATTACAGGTCGAGAAAATACGAAACAGTATATGTGATTCCCTTCCTGTTTTGAAAGCATTGTGCAGAGAAATATATACGTATGTATCCTATTTTATTATTTTATTTATAATTATATTTACTCACGTTAAGTTCCTTAAGCTCTGTCCACACTATACATTTTTATGTGACGAATAAATGTGAAATGCATGCCCATATATGGGCACATCACACAAATAAGTCAGAAGAAGTTCATTCATAATTTCATAAAATTTTGTTTCATTCAGGAAGCTAGATGACTACCTTCCAGTGCTGGACCTGGACAATGATAAATTTAGTGAAATTAAGGTAAACTGCATTGAGAATGCAAGTGTAACGTTTCTTTCGTTGTATAAATAAAGACAGATAATGAAAAATAGGCTCCCAGCGGGAGCGTGTGTCTACTGCCTTATACAGGAGTTTTTTTTTTAAATTTTATCTTATGTTCTTCAATATGCAGATCTGTGTATTATTATTATTATTATTACTTTGTGAACATACGCCTTTAGATCGGCGTTCAACTTAAAATACAATATAATGAATCACTTAATTACAGTATAATATATACAAATAAAACATAATTGACACAAACTTAAAAAATAATTAAAATGAAACTGAGAAATAGGGTAGTAAACTTAAAAATAAAATAATAAAACAATACAATAATATAAAAATACATTTGTGTACACATACACGAATAAATCCCTCCCTACTCAATCGATTAATCTTTTTTTTTTTATTTGATCCACACAGGCCAGAATAAAACAAACAATTTCATACAAATAAAAAAAATAAAAAATGCATAGATGCAGTGAAACAAGGTATACAAATCAAAAGCAAAGCAACATAATTAATTTGTATTAAACTAAGATAGACTTAATTCAGTTATACCCCCATATACCCACCCCTCCCAACTCCCTTCCATATGTTAATTACAGTTTTATGCATTGTAGTGTATCAAATGTAAGGTATGAAATTTGTTTATGTATGATTATTGAAATATTTGCCAGATATTATTTTAGTGTATCTGGATTTTTCATCAAAACTTTCTTTCATAACAATATTCTGTATAGGCCTACTACTATATTACACTAAAACACTTTAAAAATGAGTAACTCTGGGAGTTACCAAGTTATGTCGTGTGTTATCACGAAGAGTACTACCTTGTTCTAGAGGGCGTCCTTCAAATGACGTTAAAAGGCGTTCATGGCGAACGCGTGCTGAGTTTCTATAACGCGTGTTCGAGTTTCGAACGCAATTTTTGTTCGAGTTCCGAACGCTATTCGATTGTCAAGAGAGCGCCCCTACTTCGTGGTAGTAGTACCCATCATGCCTAAACCAGATTTACCCTTTTCCGCCATCTTTAATTGCTACATCATGACAGGTAATCACGACATAGCAGAGATATAAGAATACTAGAGCGCTAACTGCAATGTATTCGATGTTCGAAATACGCAGCTGGGCTGTGTGTGTACCATCCAAGATGGCTGCCAATCAAATTTCGCCTTCAACTTACACAGAAAGTTTAGTACAGCTAGTTACCGTATGTTTGAAACTCGAGCGTTGCACGTACACGATTTTATTTGTTTTAAATTTTTGAATAAGATGCTCTACTTAGCCTCTTTTTGGCTACGATAGTTCAATAATTTGTTATCAATACTAATTATAATTAATAAAATAATAGTCAGTCAGAAGGTTTATTTATGGTAATAATATGTATACTAAGCCTGAAGGTGGCGCTTTCCTACGGTGGCCATCTTGGATAGTACATATACATAACTCTGCATTGCTTCGCCATCTTGTCAGCACTCTAGTTGTTTAATAGCTCTATGTGACACTGACACAACAAAATGAAGACGTAATTAAAAAGTGTAATTGGATAATCGCCTATATCACTTCAATTATTATAAACAATAGGAAAACTTTAACAGGGTGTACTATGGCGACCTACTGTGGAAAACAATAGGTCTTCCAACAATTAATTATGCATGCTCTGTTTGGTTTTGTAACAGCAAAAGTTCTATTGAAAAGCTTGAAAACATACAATATAGAATGGCGAGAATTGTACTATAGGCTCCAAGAAATATAGCAAAAAAAGCTCTTCTTGGCGATTTAGGATGGGAATCTTGTTCACACACATAACAGAGTTAGAATGAATTATTTCAAATAGGCTAAAAAATATGGATAGTAGATGGCAAAAATTACTTTGTAAATCTTTATAATGAGGTCAGACATAATGTCAAATGGAAATAGATTACCTACATACAATAGTTGCTACAGAAATTCGATCTAATTGAGTATTTTAATTTATAACAAGATAACTCCTGGCTATATTCATTTATTAGGAAAAATGCGTATGACAATGCTAAATTATGGTATGAAAGGGCAAAATTAACCTTATCTGATTATGTGAAACATAAAAGTGAACCGAAATCTGAGTAGTATCTATTCGATAAAGTAAATTGTGACTCGGTTAGTCTAAAATTTAAAATAAGGACTAATCCATTAGCTCTTGAAGGTAGAAAGCAAAGTTGGTCTATGTTACCTCTAGTTTTAGAAGGACGGTAATATGGTGACGAAATGTTCTTCAAAATCAACAATGGTACTGGAACTAATAGTTATACTGGGGTTGACGCAGACACAATAACAAAGACCAAAACAATTAATATCTATATTCAATATTTAATTACACACACACACACACACACACACACACATCACTATAAACAAAGTAGAATATAAATTAAGCCAGGCCTGTCAACAAGGACTTCATTAGCTGAGCTACTCTTCGTAAGCACCAGTAGTGAATGTGTATCTAGACAATATCATTACATATTATATTCATAATATTTCATGGTGATCAATATCGCATTACTGATCAGTTACTGAATCGAACAATCATATAGGTATCGTATATAGGCTTATACACATAATAGGTCTATACATATAACATTAATCCAATATACATTTAATACGCATTAACATATTTCATTAAATGAATAATGTTGTGCAATACAATACGTGGTTATGATGCATTACTCCAGATATGTAACAAAACAAGTTAGTGTCCTTGGTTCACACTTCACTCCGGCTAGTGTGTCAACTACCAATCACTGCTATCCGTTTTGTTTGCGGTTACGTACGTCATTATCGGTCTCAACCGATTCAAATCTAACCAACCCTCCCGCGACAGCGCGGACTATATGCTACTGAACCGATATCGCTACGCAAGGCGGTATCCAACACATCAGTCATTCCTCCGCAGAGAAAGTAGCACGCAATTTGCATAAGAATATTCAACAGGTGAACGAGAGGAGTGCTATGAAATTTGCATTATATGATAGTCAAGCGAACGATAGAGCAAGGCGTAATTAGCATATTAACACAATAGGCTGAAAATGGATTACGACGACCTTAACTCTGACAGTCTAACACATGCTCAGGTTATTGTCAACTTTTACCCGATTCACACGTGAAGTTAAATTTAACAAAAAGTAACAAATTGTAACCGAGCGATCTCCCGAGTTATTCCTACCGAGATAAAAAGCATTCACACGCGTCTGTAAGGTAATGCCAAGGTTATGTAAAATTTATTCAGTGTTTATTCAATGAACCATTTTTTCCCCTACTGCGATATATGTCTAGCCTAGGCCTAGTTGAGAACCCCTGTCACAGATGGACTGTTGAACTCACTATCACAGTAAACATTCGAAGCAATCAATACCCTTAACAACTGCTGCACTACTAAACTAGGCATAGCTTCCAACGTTTCTGTCGACTCTTTTAATACTAGTAATAGTACTAACACCATCCCGACGTTCATTTTATGTATATCTTCTTCTTCTACCATTACTAATTAACATCAATAACAACGGTAATTCATACGTCATTGAGAAAAACTAGGCCTATCTATTTCTAGTGGATCAGAATCGTATGCAGAAGGAAGAAAATTCAAAGAACCCCGTGAAACAGTAGATTGTTGTGATAGGACAGGAACGAAGGCTGTCTCTTATACACATCTATGTAAAAGTCTTAATTCTATCAGAGAAAAACACTTTCTTAACCTTAAAGAAGAGCTGTTATATTATGGATACCATTCTTTTTGGGATAATTTCGTAAATGGTAGTTTAAGCATCATATTTTGCTTGACGATCTCTATACAGCATTCCCTAATGAAAGATTAGGAGGAATTGTAGATCGTCACTGCAAACAATATCTGGTTGCTTTATGGAGAGCTAGAACAAATATATTAATTGCATTACCGCTCCATAATTAAAATGTTATCTTTGTAAACATTTATTATTTTTCTATTGTTTAGTTATTAGAAATTTTTCATTAAGACATGATGCTAATTTTGACACTTGTTTATCTTTCATTATAGAATTTTAAATATATCCTTAATTTTTGCTTTTGTTTAATATACAGACTGTGATGTTTTATCTGTCCTTATGCATTATGTTATCGGTCTGTTTGCTTTAAGTTAAGTTCAACATTTCATATCTAAATTGCGTTGCCACCGCTTCCATTATTATATACTACAGGATCTTATAATTATTCATTCTGATTGTCCGAAATATATCGATTTTAATCCCTTTCCATAATTCCATAAATAATTTTTATTAATAAGCAATTTTTTATTGACATTGTTCCACTTTTGACTTTTCTCTGTCTTTCATTTTTAAATCTAAATTTATTTTATATGTTGCTTTTGTTTGATATACAGGTTTGTGATTGTTATTGTCCTGTTTCAATTTTTATCAATTGCATTAATTAATTTTCTAGGTTTTGTTTAGCATTAAGTTAAACATATTATTTTAAATTGTGTTTCTTTATACGCCTACTTTTAATTTACCTCACTGTCTGTAAAACTTGTTAATTTGAATGCACAACTATTATTGTTGTGTGTGCCACCGATCTTAAGGTGTTATTCCTAATAAATTGATTGATTGATTGATTGATTGATTGACATAGTGTCTACGCCCACGTTGGGGGCAGTACACAAAAACAAGATAGTATAAATATGGTAGAGTTGTTTATTCAGTCCAAGCACTATATAGCAAGTGAAGTAACATCTTAAAACCATATCATAGGATATGTAATAGTGCATTACTCAGTAGCTTTCGTATGTAGGGTACTAAATATTCAAGTTAAATTGTTGTGCTTAGGATACATTACCGTTGTAATCGAATAGGAACTTAACCTATTAACCTTATAATTTCAATCACTAGATTGTAATGTATACAGAATATCATTACAGCAAGCCTAAAATTGCATTGGTTCCCGGGGACCTCATAAACATGGATTACACGAGGGATAGTGCTGCTGGGCTAAATACCTGAAGAAGATTGAGCTTGCTGGTGCCTTGTCTCATAGACTACGCATTATAATATTTCAAATGGGAGGAAGTTAAAATTTAAACGGCTCTTGATAAATTGGCAAAACTAATGATATGTACTCAGATTCAGAAGGTGGCGATGTCGTCGTTTGAGATCTGTCCCTTGCTTTCTTGCCAGTCATGTTCGCTTAGCCAAAGTTGGTATTGTCGAGTCACATATATCATGGGCATAGATAGACAGGTACTTTTGGGAAGGGGTGTGGGTGTTGAAGCTGGGGAGCTTGCTTGACAATTTCAATTTGCATGAAAACAAAATCCGTATTCAAACATTTTTTCTGTGGTGACGCCAGTATTTGCTCGGAAGAAGGATCCAAATCAGGGGGCTTAAGTCCCCATCAGACAGGTCAAGGTCCCCCATCGCCGGACAGAGCTCGTCGGACAGTCAGACCATAAAACATATAAAAATAGGCCCACACCAAGCCAACACACTGTCACAGTCTGAGAGTGCAATTTTCGGCCACCCAGAGGTTGATATTCTTTAAAAAAATATATCATTTGGGAGGGGGAAGCCCCTCTCAACCCCTTCCCCCAGCTCGAGCCTACGAGCTCAAGTCCCCCCCCCCCAAGAAAATATATCCTAGAGCCGCCACTAATTGTGAAAAGAGCGTCATTTATATACTTATGCCTTGCGGACCTCCTATAGGGCCCTCCGCCATTGCAATTTTCTAGGAACAATATTAAATTAGGTGTCAATAAAGTTAGAATCCCCGGATCCGTAAAAAAAAATCCTGTTTTGTGGGTTTTGGAGCAGGCCCTGAAAATGTGTTGCCTTTGCCAGAAATGTTCTTTGTCCCTCTGTAGGCCTAAAATTAAAAGTCTTGAGCAGACTTTTATTATTGCTTCCTGGAGTATCAAAGCTAAATATAGTAATTCTTCGTGTTGGATATTCGTCTCGCTTAACTTTAGCATGTGTATTTCTGGTATACGTACGAATTATTACGCTATACATTCCGTATTCGAACCGAAAGTATTGTTTCGGACCCCACTTGCCACCACCCCACACCCACCTCCATCTATAAATAGATACCATTTGTTTACAACAGATTATTCGTCCTCTGTCTAGACACTGCGTGGGTCGTATTGGCGGGGGAGAGATTGCAACGACGGACAGGCCGACTTCTACCCTGGGCGAAGGTGAGTATGTAATCATATCTGCGGTGAAGGAAGCATTAATACCTTAATATATGTATTAGTAATATTAACAAGACGTCTTACTGAAAATGAAAGACTTTTTTGGCTGTTATTGTTATATGTTTAAATTGTATTTTGCAAGCACCAATCGAAAGCAATTATCGAGTGCCAACAGTCGAACGAATGAGTGGACGTCACACTACTCGGAATCGACCGAGTTCCACATAAGCTGCTTATGAAACTGATAGTCACTGTGTGCACTTTAGCTAAACAACGAAAATCATTATAGACCTTTGCTTCATTAAGACGTTTATACAATTGGTCCCATGTGCAGTCCTACGGCTCATGTGATCGTTGACGATCTTAAATAGTCGTAACAGTGTACAGCGACAGGCTATGCTAAATGCGTGAATTTCTATATTTTGAAACTTTACACTTTTCGCCTGCTTTTAACTTAATTCATAATCAAACTGATTCAAAATTAGCGGCATAAAGTTAGAAACATTTACCAATGCTTTTTGATAAGTTTACATACGTTCAAATATACAAATTCACCTAGTTTTGAGTAGTTTTACAAAATCTAAATTTATCGAGTTATGGTTGATTTTGTATGGAAACACTCATGTTTGCTTTGATATACACATGTTGCCTATTATTGCTAATTTAGTAATTACTAATCTATAGTAACTTTAATTCACAATGGTATCTAGGTCTAAACATTATTGATTTGGTATAATTATACCATTGTGCCATATTCCAAGCTTTTAACATAGAACATTAATAAAGTTGCTTTCCGGTCGCTTCAAAAAGTATGCTCTCAATGACAAGGAACGTGAAATAGATTTTTCTCCACCTTGTTTCTTTAGACCGGTGAATGATGATATAGTTGAAGATTCGAATTGTAATGGCATAATGGTAAGTAATTTTGTAATAATGTATAAAATTACTTGAAATATTTAAATAATAAAATATATATAAAATTATTGAACGTAAAACGTGATGGTTGCATTTAATTTTTATTGGCTACTTTTATTTAGGGTGTTGATCCGAAATCGGGAAAATCTTACGAGGAATTATTCTGTAAAGGCAGTCGACCAATGGGATTGGCTATACTTGGTGATTCAGCTACGGCACACTTTCATATTCCTGTAAATTGGTTTACTCCCGCTGAAATTAACAAGGTAGCTTTATATTATGTTGTGTTTTCTATTTTGTTTTTATTTTTTTGGTTTTTTTTGTAAATAGAATATACAGGTAAAAGTAAAAATAAAATAAAAAAAGAAAGAAAGTAAAGAAAAAATATGATCGCCCAAAACGCCTTAGAGGTTATTATCGGGCGTCTAAATAACAAAAATTTCGAGGGGCCATGCCCCCGGACCCCCTTATAGGGCGGTGTTACACTATGTCCATGCCCCCGGACCCCCTTATAGGGCGGTGTTACAGTATGTCGATCGACCCCACTTTCGCCCCCCCCCCACCTTTTCGGACATCTCTGGATCCGTCTCTGATATAGCAGTAAGGGCATATTCAATATTCATTGGATATTTTCTTACAATTACGCCTCTTTCAAAATATCTCTTCCTTATTCAGGATATTTTCAAAGAGATGCCTATGGTGATTGATAACGAATTTGATTGGCCACAAGTTTCATACTCGACAGGTGAGGGCAGCATTAATTTTTTATTGAAATAAAAAGGCAAAAATTGTTTAGCACACTTACAATTTCATTTCATTTCATCTCTTATTTCGGAAAATAATTACAGAATATTGAGGTATCTATAGCTCAAAATTAATTAAAATTGCGGTGGATATTAAAAGTTATTAACTACTACCGTACTACCACTAACGCACTGAAATGAATTAAAAGATGTCGTCGAGCTCACAGGCTCGAGACCCTGACCAGGTTTCTGGATCCTGGTTGGGGTCTGGTGCTCCACTGGCCTCCGCTGAAATTTATACTCCTGTCTCTTATACACATCTAGATGTGTATAAGAGACAGCCCACCCCACCCTCAAATTTATCATTTACTGGTTGGGGAATGGTCAAGATTATTGTATGATTATTTACACAAAAAAAATACAACCATGTCGAGGAATGCTGCTGGGAAACTCTACCATACACCGAGAACTAGCCGATTGTGGATGAGCAGAGGGCACAATGATAACTCCTAAGGAAGGATAAGCCGGAGGTTAGTTATGAATTATTATTCACCACAATTGTAGCTGTGTTGTCTATCGTCTATTCCAAACAGAACCAACATGTAGGATATTAAATGACGTCTACTAACACATTAATTTATCAATAATCATGGTCATTAATTTGAGCTTTTCGATGTGTTTTAGGTTTCATGAACACTTCCACTTGGAAAACAATTGAGTAAGTAGACCTACTATTCTAAAGATATTTTTTTTTCACACTAACAATAAAAACTTACAATTCTATCGTGAAGTGGACCACCATTGCCGTCACCTCTCCCGAAGCGAACAAATTTTTAACGAAAGTATTTTTAAGTTTTTTGCCAAAAGCGGTCCTACCAGTTGAATGAATAGGCCTAATTATAGTTACCGGATAAATCAAAATTCATAAGTACAATTTTGAATTCTATTATCGTAATATTTTCTGTTTATTTGAGCTTATTTTCTCCTTGAATTGTATTACAACAAGAAGGTAGTCAAAATATTGCTACGCCCACTCTTTCATTTGACGTTATTTTTCCTTATTTTTATGGCAATATAATTATTTTACTACATCACACCACCTTCAGCAATTTTTGAATAAATCAGATTATGTTTGGCCCATTTGATGAGAAACAAAATACGTTTTATAGAAAAACTAATAATTATTAACTGCTGAAATGTTTTCAGGGGACCTACTGACTCGTTATATCTCCGTATGCGTCAACGAAATCTATGCAACCACAGAGATTACCAGAATATTGGTGTCAATGGTAAATATAATT
The DNA here is from genome assembly GCF_011630105.1 of Anneissia japonica. Taxonomy (NCBI): domain Eukaryota; kingdom Metazoa; phylum Echinodermata; class Crinoidea; order Comatulida; family Comatulidae; genus Anneissia; species Anneissia japonica. Next base: position 505,278 of record NW_022692996.1, on the reverse strand, counting down.
AAATACTTGTCTAGAAGTACAAAATATTGAATAATCCCAATAAAATAATCAGTAATGTTGTGTTAAAATTATGCAAGGACAACATTGTATTCACCAATGACATAAATCAATTCATAATATTTTATTTTTGTTATAGGTGCAACAACCGTTTCGATGAACAGGACAGTTCAATATAGGTAGGCCTATAACTGAATTCACATCTGATCCGAGTCGAAATTCGGACCGCGTTTACGATGCACTGAACACCAGCATTCATATTTTTAAGCTGCACCAAATCCGACTTTTCGGATCGGAAAGCTTACCAAACCAATCAGAATATCGGATCAATGTTTAAGAATAGGAACACTGGCGTTCAGCTCATTGGAAACGCAGCGGTCCAAATTTCGGTCTGATCCCATGTGAACACGGTTTTATACACTGATCCGATTTTCTGACCAAATTTTCAAATTGGAAAGCTTACCGAACCAGATTCAGTGTGAATGCATCTGAAGAGAAATAATTTCCATTTAAAAAAGACATAATGTGATGCTTAAGGAGCACACGTATATCATAAATAATGATGATGACGTTTATAATAATGATGATGATAATGATTTTGATGATGATAATAATGAGTATGACGATGATGATGACAATGACGATAATGATATTAATTTAAAAAAATAATCAGCAACAGCAAAAGAAATGACAACAAGATAAACATACTTCACATACCCAATCTTAATAATAAAAACCTGTATAATATTATAAGCTTTAATTTACTAAATAAAGATACATTTTGATAACTATTGCACAACTGAATTTTACATGCGTATTACTTACCTTATTTCATAGCCTGCCTTTTCCATTTAATCACATTTCGTTGAGTACAGAGCCTATATTTGTTGATTATATATAGTGTAATGTAGTAAATATGTTGCAAGTAAATATTCAAGTACGGCTATTATTATTTTGTTTTGAACCTCAAAATGTGCAATTGAATTGTGCTCTACTTGGATTTTAACCCAAGACCAGAAATACATACAATGCAGGTGCTGACCTCTCAAATATCATTTTTAAAATATTAGATCAAAAATAGTGCATTTTCCTTCCTTTAGTCTTGCACGTGACCAAAAGGCCGACAACCCATTAGTGGTGATTTATTCGTTGCTCGGAAATGACGTATGTAATTGGTAAGTTAATAGGGCCTATCTTAGTTTATTCAGAAGATTAAATTTAGATTAAAAATTATCAGGATGTGTTACTCTATAATTTGTTTAAATTGTATACATACTAATGCACTGGTGGTAGTGTGCCAAATGGACAGTACCTGTATGTATCTCTTTCAATATGTTTTTTTAATTATCGATCAATTTAATTTATCGAACTCTGCATTCATGTTGATTAGCCTATAATCGATATTCTATCCATCTATCAATAGATATGTTTATATATTTATTAATATGTTTCTACCAGTATATTTATTTATAAATCTGATTTTTTTAAATTTTAATTTCCACCCTTTCACTCATTCCAGGCACCCAGACACTATTGATCACATGACCAAACCAGCAGAAATGAAAGCGAGTGCATTATCGTCGTTGAAATACTTGGTTAGTAAATCGATTTTTTTTCATTAAATATTACATGATATGATTAAATGGATTTAGTTAATGTCAGAGGCTCGTTGTATCATTCATGTCCCAAGAAATATTTGAGAGAGATGAGGGACTACCTGCATTACCAATCACATGTTTCGAATAATCCTTTTCACCGGCTGTTAAGTCAAATCAAAATAAATACAGTATGTAATACATTTGGCCATATGTGTTTGTAAGCCTACTGAATAAATGCGTTAATAAAGATGGTATGGTCTTACTTTACATAGATCTGATCTGATCTAATCTAATTGCATCATGATTTGCATACATTCGCAAACCATCACCACAACAGTGGCGTATCATTTTCAAAGAAGGGGGGGGGGGTGGTGGTACAAATTTGTTGTTGCATCCCGCACCCCCCTCCCTCCGTGCAGCGCCACTACAACCACTGTAACCTCACCATTTACTATCATCATCATCACTACTACCACTGCCATCATACAATTCAAATTCAATCGCGTCGGTCGATGGCCGTCGACAGAGTGTGAACCCGGCTTAACTTCTGCAAAATTCCTCTTTTATATTTCTTTATTTAGGCCCTTTTTTTACGTCTAGCCTATTTTGTTTAGGCCTAATTGATACTTAGAACTTTTAAAACTGTTTAATCATAATAAAATCATATAAAACTTCCGGTACACCAGGTGTAATAATTTTTTAGGTAAAAACCACTGGTTGGTTGTCTCGTTTCGGTGAGATTACTCTGATCGTCATCAGGAGAATGACGGTCAGATTCTCCGGACGACGGTCTGAGCAATCTCACAGAAACGTCGTGGTTTTACTTAAAAAATTATTACACATGGTGTACCGGAAGTTTTATGATTTTGTTATTGATACTCGCCAAACAAATATTCAAGAAATAAATTGTGTTTTTGGTCGTTTGAAATAATATTGCTTTCTGTGTATTTTTTTTAACAATATAATATTAACATCATAATCATCATCACCAAAATTCCTATTCTTTATTACCACAGCATTATTTAGAGTTAAATGATAAAATATTACATTAATAAGCCCATTTGCCACGGAAGCTTTAAGAGATGCTCTAGTATCTTAAACAGTAGGCCTAATGATTGCCCCAAAAATCGCCCTGTCCACAGGACAAAGTACTCCCAAACGGCAGTTTGGTGTTGATGACGGGAATGATGGACGGAAGAATACTGTACGACACGTTAGCAGACAGGTTCCATCCTTTAGGCCAGCTCAATCAGGACGTCCGATACAGGGACATCTACGAGTATCTATCTTGTCTGCAGGTATCGCCATGCAACGGATGGCTCTCCACCAATGAAACGCTCAGAAATATTACGTCAGAGGTAAAATAATTTTGGCTAATAAGCTATTAAAAAAACTGGCTATAAACAAATTTGTTATAAGATTCAGAACATTAATTGTTGAAGTACCAGAGATTACATGCATTTAAATATATTTCACTGATGATCAGTATTATTTGAATATTTAACAACATCAACAAAAGTAACAGAAAAAACACAAACAAGTACCGTAATTAATCTTAGCAATTCTTTGCTTAACTGCTTAAGTACACAATCGTTTTTTTTTTTTTGTTTTTTTTTTTTAATTTGTATTATTAATAATACACTTACGAATAATACTATTACTACTAATACTATTAATAATAATATTAGACCTATACAGTAATATAGCAAATAATAATAAGGAGGTTGGTAAGTACGCAAGTCTACGGCTCATCATCTCCCCTCCCTGCCCAATCACCATTTTCGTTGATATGGATACCACAGGGCTAAAAATAGTTAAGGTATCAAATGGCATTGTGGGGTCATTTTGGGTGAGAAATATAGTTTTCTAAAAAATAAAAAAAATATTTTTTTTTTGAGACTCCGGGTTGGTGGCAAGGCTTGGGCAAGTGTTTTTAGCCTGATTACGATAATAATAGTGATAGGTCTACAGAATTTGCTCGATATTAAAAATAAATCAAATTATAAATAGACATGGTAACAGTACAGTAATACAGGAAAAACAACATCATTCAGACTGAATAATTAAGAGATGAATTACAACTGTTATTGTTGTTATTATTGTTGCAGTTATAAATATTATTTATTATTATCATTACATTTTCATTCTTTCTCAGAGGGCAAGGCAACTTAGCGAGGCAATTAAAGAGGCATCGCAGAGTCAGATGTTCGCAAATTTTAGAGTAGAATATATAGATTTTGACTTTCACGTTGGTAAGTACGTAGAGTATAGCACAATACATCCAACAGAATAAATTGTACATTGGACCTACAGTTAAACAAGATTAAATCCTCTGTTTTTTTAAAGAGGTGTAAAATATCTGACAGATTTATGAGTAGGTTTTTGTTACAAGTGACCAGGCATTTCCGTAATAGTCGTCTTCACTGAGTATAATGAGTAAACAATCGTGCGCATAAAATCGGAAGATAGCCTAACGGTAATTACTGTGATGTACGCACTTCGGAGAGCAGAAATCCCAAACACGAAAAGCTTAAAGGCCTGTTTATACTTACAATGATAACTATGACGATAAAAAGCTAAAAAACAATTGTTCATATACAGAAAATAAAAGAGATAAGAGAAGTTTTCACACTATCACGATTCGATAACGATTTATCGTGCACGATACAAGAAATTTTTTTTCACAAATCAAAATATAATGACGTAATAATCATGGAAAAACAATAAAATCGTAGTAGTAAAAAATATTTTATTTTATCTTTTATCGGGATGGCGCCCATCAAAATCTTAACAAATTCCCCCTTTTCCTCTTATGTACGGCATCGTCGAACGGGACGAACATGAACAGTAGGCCTAGATGATAACACTAAGCACGTATGCTGTTAGATTCATCTAATTAATTATATTTAATAGCAATATTTTTCTTAATGAAAAGAGTAAAACCCGACACTGTAATTTTCTATTGAACTTTAATAATAAAATATTTTTCTTCTATTATCTTGTTCACGATAGTAATCAATGCCTGGAAGAAACAAGGAGGCAAGGCATGGCAGCTTATCGAACCAGTGGATGGGTTCCACCCGAACCAGGTACTAACGTAATAGCATATTCATAAAAGCTGCAGATGCTCAACCATACGACTATGGTCTATCAAAATAAGATTTGCCAAAACAAATATTGAAAGACATGTCATCTTGTTTTCCATCTTTTTATTATATTCTTAATTATTTCTTTTTTAGTTCGCCCACGCACTCACAGCGGACTACATATGGAAAACACTTGAAGATAAGTTTCCAGACGAATTTGGAAAAGTCAACCCAAACAATGAGAACATTCTCAAAATATTTGGTGATCAGAACGGCTACTGAACTCTCGTCATTCAGTTGAGACTGTAAAAACGCGTCTTTCAAGATGCCAACGTCTTGTTAACACCAAATCTAAATTGTCGATACCTTATATTTTTATATGCTGAACCACTAATACGTCATCAGCCTTTTGCACACAGTTCTTTTTAGCACGCCTCAAACGCACTAACAATTATAATTAAATTGTATTAAATAATATGCAAATTAACTGCTGTCATTTAAAACAAAATCGATTATACACCATATCTCTTAATATAAGCATATCATTTATGGAAAATATAGTTTATATAAATTGATGCATAAATTGTTCCCGTACGATTAAAAATCGTAACGGTACTGGGTTTGGTCTACAGGAGTTCGTGCTTCGAACAGGTCATTCCATTCATAGAAGAAGCCTTTTGATGGAGAAAGTGTACCTTTTTAGCAAAGGTTTGCCTAGGTCGAAGATCAGACTAAAAATTTTACTCTTGATTAATGCTATCATAAATAAATTCATTGAGAAACAGAGGATTCGTACTTAATAGGCCAGCAGTATTTGCAGATAGAGCTACTTCCAACGTCCAATTCGATCGTGCAATAAATTTGTTTGAAGAAACTTTTATGATATTATTAAATTGTTTACCATTGAAGTTTTTCTAACAGAGATCAGACTAAAACGCTTAATTTTTATCATACATAATTTTTATCATACATAAACAAATATTTGACACCCAGAGGATTCGTACATAATAGGTCACTAATATAAAATATAAATTTGTTTGAAGAACATTTGGTGAGATCATCTATTGGATAGGGTTATCTTCATACGACTTCTCAGAATGGATACCTTGTTCAAAGCAAAAATCAAGTTATCTTTACCCAGTACCGCTCGTATATATTTTATTCGTGCAGGAAATTTTTAACCTATGTTATGTGCCTGGTATTATATCCAAATTATCTACCTATCATCAAGGTCAACCTATCCTCAAAAATATATAAACTTGTAATCTCTGCAGAATTAGCCTATTTATTGATTATTAGCACTTGTTACAGGATTAACCAATCCTAGTCTGCCATTCATATTACCAATTCTACCATGCAATGTAAACCCAATTACTGTATCTACTCTGATCATTCTGAATTTCATACACTTTTAGGTACTATAGGACTAGGAAAAAGGAAAAAGAAAATAAAGATAATTATTTGTGTTTGGAAAGTAACGTTTTTTTCAAAATGGTGTTGCGAATATACTTCTTAACCTAATGCAGGTCACACCAAATCAGATGCAATATTAATTAACATTGTTACAACTACTTCATTACGGTAACATAGGCCTAATTTACATAATCTGTTTTTAAATAATATCCCGTACAATTTACCTTTCTCAATCACAATATCGAAGACTCCTAAATGAAATGGATAATAGTTGTCTTGTTTAAAATGTTTAATTTGTAGTAACTTATTTTCTATACGAATTCTTTAATAGTTGTTTTGTTAAAAATTAGTTAAGAGTTGTCTTGTTTAAAATTTTAAATTTGAAGTAAATAATTTTGTATATGAATTCTATGTTTAAACACATACATACTACTGTACATGAATAGTGGAAAAAAAAGGCATTCGTTAATGCCTTAATACTGAATAGGCCTATAGACTAAGAAATGCTAATGCAATTGATACTAAATCTCATTTTATACTAGCTTGCAATTCGTGTACTATTTATTTAACGTATTTCGCATAAAAAATGACTTTATAACACTTCTTTAGGCAATCAATATCTGGACATTGTGAAAACATTGGGAATGTATAACGCTACCATCGTGTTTGGCGGCCAGATGCATTTTCTATTATTAAAAAAAAGAAGAAACAGAAGGAACGATAGACTAATAATGTATAGCATATTAGAAAGATTAGGCATTACTCTAGGAATCAACAAGGAAGTTAAACCTACATCACGCCTTATTGTGGCGCCTGGACATCCCCTGAGTAAACAGAAATTAATCAGGCTTAAGAGTCCGGTCGTTTCTATACATAGGCAAGAAAAAATAACCACAATCTCTATCAGATACTCGAGCAATTTGTTTAATCTGAATATCAGCAGACAGCCCATCAGTAAATAGTTTTAACTTTAGTATTATACAGGTCTCCCTCCAACTAACAACCTCTCCAATTAATGACAACCTCCAACTACAAACACCACTTGTCTGTGGTCCAGTTTGATTTTTTTAACATTATCTGTTTCCTTCAATTAAAGACTCCCTCTATATATGTGTATATATATATACATATATATACAAATATATATACACACATATACACATATATGTATACATATATATAAATATATATATATATATATAATATATATATATGTATACATGTATGTGTATATATGTATATATATATGTATGTATATAAAATTGAAATATAACCCACTATACACATTCTAATTTGATTATTTGACACAAAAAAACACATTAAAACTATCCCACCCTCCACACGCGGAAGACAAAAATCACAATTCATCGGGGAGAAAAAAATGTATGTGTATTTTCTACATATTAGTAGACTCAAAAATTTTTCTTGGGCTTATACCAGACCCTCCTCCTCCCCTCATGCAACACTTTGAGCGGCGCTCGACCACTCCCACTTTTTTTCGTCGGGGACATCCCCCTCCCCAATCAGGGACCTCCAACCACCCGTCGGGCAAATCCTGGCCCACCACGGTTACGCAGTATCGGGCACTACACGGACAGGTCTAACCAGGGAACAGTGAATAATTTCACTGTTCCCTGGTCTAACCTAGCCAATCAGTGTGTAGCGACATCTGTTGCGAGGTGGAAATCCTTCAATCCTCCAGGAAACTTCCTCAAGATGCAGTCATTTTTTGACCAAATTTGTCAAGCTTTTGATATTATAGTATAATATATAATAATATATGGAGGGAGAGAACAAAAGAATTTGTTAGTTCTTTTGTTTTTTCTGAGACCACGGATCACAAAAATACTGTCATTCTTTGCAAGTGCCACTTAAAACCTAGTTTTAAGCTTATATAATATTAATTCAGATTTAATTAAGTCATTATAGGATAAATTCTGGCATACTTCACAACATCTTTTATCTCTCTTCTTTCTTTATTATCAAAAAAAAAGTTAAACATTTACAATGGAAACTAATATGATATAATTTTTTTAGATAAAAGGAGGCTGAACAGAGGCAACTTCATACCTATCGTGCTCAACATTCTATGAAAACAAATTAATAATTAAATCTAAACAAACGCTTCATTAATAGTAATATAATGGTAATAATAAGGTAAAAACATGCCATAGAGAAAAATTCCAACCTTTTATTGCAGTAAAGATTTTTTTAATAGTTTTGAACGGGTTTCTGTGTTTAATTTTACGAATGTGTATTGGTATTTCATTCCATATTTTGGTGCCTACAGAGGTAATTGAAAATTGCCCAGTTGTAGTGGCTGCCTTTGGCTGATATAGATTGCTCATTGATTTTTGCCTAGTTTCATGTGGATGCATGATAAGTGTAAAATATAATAAAATATAAATAATATAAGTGTAAAATATTCATTTAAATTATTTTTTTATTTACCATTTTATTCATTTTATCATACAATACATTCAAAAAGAAAAAAAAATTAAAACAATTAAATAAGTACCATAAATAAGTACTGTACCATTACGTTCATATAGGTGTACTGCTTATATATCAGAGGCCATGACTTGAAACATTTAAACATTTATTATTTATTTGAAGCTTTGAAGAAGAACATGTAGTGAAGACCAAAATGAAAAGAATTTCTGTGGATTACAGGAGAAAAAATATATATCTTGTAATATCATAGTATTTATAGTATTTAACAATTTTTCTCTTTATATTTGTTATATATGGTAACACTTTCTGTTTACTATTTCTATAGATAATTTTCTTTACTAATACAATAATAATATTATTTTTTATATGTCCCCTAGACCTGTCTCTTATCCACATCTAGATGTGTATAAGAGACAGATATAATAGTATCTAACAATTTCTCTCTTTATATTATTTATATATGGTAACACTTTCTGTTTACTATTTCTATAGATAAGTTCCTTTACTAATAAAATAATAATATTTACACAGTTATTATTTTTCCATTTATGCCAAGTATTATGTTTTCCTTTAAAAATTGTAATTGTATTTGATGGTTTTTATTTATCCAAATTTCCAAATCTTTCCATATCTTATATATTTTTTCACAATTCCAAAAAATGTGGTTAATTGTTTCAGGAAGTTGCTTACAAAAATTACGTAGTGGTGAATCAACATACTTTAATCTATAGAGATAATTTCTCGTTGGTAATATATTATGTATAGTTCTATACTGCAACCATTTCAGATCAGTACTATCTGTACATTTGATTGGTATTATGTTAAACACTTCCCACTGTTTGTCATGATCAGTAAACTCAATGCCTAATATTTTTGCCATTTAGAAATACACGGCAACTTAGTAAATTTTGAAATAAGCAGAGTATGGTAAAAAAAAGTTGCATCCCTTTCTACAAATTTGTAATTCATTAATATAATTAGGGTAAATTGGATAGTATTGGGCGCTTGTAAATCTTCTAATATTATGCTTGCTCATATATGACATCACTGCCTGTTTGATTCCTTCATTTAAATATTCATTTACATCTTGAGGCAGTTCATCATAATAGAGGTCAAACATAAATGAAGAGATTGGCATAATTTGTGTAACTTTACGACACCTAGCTGGCAGAGAACACAAAACACCTGGAAAATGGCAAGGTATGGCAAGGCTATGAAATGATAATGAAGAATGTTATTTCATAATTAATGCTTTCTACATCCTTGTGTACCATAACGAAAGAATCAGCAGAAAAACGACTTGGTAAAAACTTAGTCCAAATTTTATCCGAAAAAAAAAACAAAAACACAAAAAAAGAACTCAAAGCCCAGAGTTTTTGTCGAAATTGGACGATTTTTTTTTGGCCTTGCCATTTTCCGGTTCTGGGGCGGATGCAGGATTTGGCGGGGGGGGTGCGTGCACAAATTTAAGGAAATAGTACCTGTAGATGTCCGGAAATGACACTTTTATATAGTAAAATTCATCATCACATCACCATTAGTCAAAAGTATGAACGACTTTCGGCAACCACAGAGATTTAATTAGTGTGTGTGTACACATAAAACTTAAAAACATTCTCTTCGATGTATTTACTTTACCTAATTCAAAGCCATGAGTCCACAACCATGTGGGGCCGAGGTGAGAAAATTTGAGGAAATAGTACCTTCAGATGGCCGGAAATGACACTTTTATACAGTAAAATTCACCATTATCACACCATCATTTTAGTCTAGATGAAGCGCCAGAAAATTTCTCATGATCTTTACTCAGGCATTTTGGCAACAGAATACGAGTGATGTACCATAGAAAATAAAACTAAAGAAACACTTTCTTTGATGTATTTAAAATACTCGACCTACCCACAAAGCCGTGAGGAAATAGTACCTCAAGATGGCCGGAAATGACACTTTTTTTTATTAAAATTCATCATCATCACATCACCATTATAATATAGTCAATATGAAGCGCCAACAAATTCTCATGATCTTTCATCAGCTATTTTCGGCAACCATAGAGATTTAATTAGTATGTGTGATGTACGTTACCATAGAATATAAAACTTCAAAATTGTGTCTTTCAGCTCCACCACAGTTGGGGCTGAGGTGGTAAAGTTTGGGGAAATTGTATCTCTTGATTGCCGGATATGACACTCTTATATAGTAAAATTCATTATTATCGATCTAATTAGTCGCTGTGGATGTACCATAGAAAAATACTACTTCATGTGCCAAAACCCAATCTTATCTTTGAATGCTTTTTCTCATACTTCTCAAATTATAATAAAGGCACTCGCACTCGAGTATTAGGCCTATAGGTAATTCAGATATTTGTGGGCAGAGATGCAGATATCTTGCTTGCTATGAAATAAGATGTACTCTGGCTGTACAGCGCTATTTCGTTACAACCAGGGTCATTTATGCATTTATGTCAACAATTTTCAGGAAGATCTTCTTGACTCACGAGAAGTAAGGGGACCAACCCTTCCCCTTAAACAAATATGTGAGGGGACGTTTACATGGGTGGCACCAGCAGGGGGCGGGTTCCTGGCACCCCTCGTCGGGGAGAGTTGCCCCTCCCCGTCGGTGAGAGAAACCACGATTCGTCGGGGATAAAGAAAAATTATATGTATTTTGTACATATTAGTAGACTCTAAAATCGATTAAATAAGCCTTTGAAACCGCTAAATTGTCCAAATTTCGGGGCTTCGTCCCCTAGACCACTTTCGAGGTATTTAAAGCGACGTCCGACCACGCCCACTTTGTTCTCATCGGGTAATATTTCACCCTCGTCGGAGACATCGGCCTCCCCGGTCGGGGACCTTCGGACCCCCCTCCCGTCTGGCAAATCCTGGCGCCACCCCTGGACGTTTACCCCTTCCCCCATGATTTGCGCCCATGGTTGTGTGAGAGTCCACCACCTCAGCCCCAACATGGTTGGGGCTGCGGTGCGAAAATTTTGAGAATATGGACTTCTGTTTGCCCGGAAATTGCACTCTCATGTACCTTAAAAATTTTACAAATAATTCATATCAACAATATTTCTTAATACAATTTAGGGGGGTGTGATCGTACCCTCTGCACCCCACCCTCTGCACCCTCTGCAAAATAGTATTATTTTGGTAAAAACGCAAAGGGCGTAAATTACGGTTTTTGTCGAAATTTGACGATTTTATTTACCATGCCATTTTCCGGTTGTTTTGTGTTCTCTAGTACTTACAGTAAACATGTAATGGTATGCAAATGGTTTTAAAATAATAGTAATTTGATGGTTTCATGAGCCTTTGGAATTATTATAAGATTCTGCATCGAAACGACAGGTGAAAAATAGTCTAATTTTGGCAAAAACGCAAAGGGTGTAATTTACGGTTTTTGTTGAAATTGGACGATTTTTCTCAACATGCCATTTTCCCGTTGTTTTGTGTTCTCTAGCACCTACAGTACGTATCACAACGATACACACTAAGTTTGAAAATTCACCTGAAACATAGTTTTAAGCTTCAAAAATGTGAATTCTCATGGTATCCTATAAATTAAGGCCTATGACCCAGGATCGGATGCACGGGGGCGGGGGGGTGCAGACGGTGCGATCGCACCCTCCTAAATTGTATTCGGAAAGTAATTGTTGTATTGTATAGTTGATATATTTTTATCATTATGAACATAGGACCGGTATGATTTCAGGCACCTAGAGATCCATATAGGCCTACTCAAAATGTGTGGACTCTTACGCACTGCCTCCGACCAAATCCTGTATCCGCCCCAAAGACCTAAGGACTCTTAACTGGCATAACATTAAAATAAGAAAATTCAATGGAACAAGGTTTCAAACATGATCTGTTTCATGATCCATATGCAGTTGTTGTTAGTAGGCCTACTATTCCAAAATGACATCTTATTTCTGGAGTTCATTGTCAGAAAACTACAGTGTTATAACATGATCTAATGGTCACAAGTCATGTGATCTAGTTGCGTGCCTTATAGGCAGTGATATGATGTTCCGCAATAAGACGATGGTTCCAGCTCATAAACATCATAAAAACAATACAATGTACCATAATGTTAGTTCTTTGATTCCTTTTTATTGTGCAGTGTTTCATATTTATTGTAATGCGAAGTAACAATTAAAGCAAAAAATGATATAAACTATTGTTTTGTTTCTGAGCTGTCTTAATGGGCAGCATTGATGATGGAGTTTAACTTGCTTGTATCGCAATAATAATGTGTTAGGCTGTACATCTTCTTTGCATAAATTCAAAACCTGATCAAGGCCTAGCAGTGATTAACTACTGGATCCACCTTATAGCTATACGCGGGCTGTTTTTGTTTTATGTTTTCTTACAAAGCTCGGGTGAATTTCTGACCCCAGGGCTCAAAGGTAAAGCCACCCTCTCCCTTGCTATCCAAATAAGGAAGTTCAGATAATCGCCCACTAATAACACACATCACGTGCGCTTCAGTTCCAGTCCCAGTTGGAATTGTCATTTGAAAATCACGTTACATGCTCCCGAGTTGTAGTTAATTGCGTTCAATACATCCATTATGTCACCGAGACTATTCAAACTCACCATCGGATTCGTAATTCTCGCATTCATTTCCTCTGGACAGGCCCATGGTGTTAACGGAGGGACGGAGTGTGCAGGTATGAAAATGAATGTCAATTTTCAATTACTGTTCTAGACCTGCTCTAGCGGAAATTAGGCTATCGTTACTGTCAATGTTATTCTTTGGCATATTGTTATTGTTAAAGTTATTGTAAGGCCTACTATAATAATAAAAAATAATATTAATAATAATTATTATTATTGTTATTATTTTATGAATATTATCTTTTATTCCATCATTATAATTAATAATATTGTTGCTAATAATAATATTATTATTATTATTATTATTATTATTATTATTATTATTATTATTATTATTATTATTATTATTATTAGATTTTCCCAGCAGTACTGGGAAAAGCCATTGTTTTTGTTCTGATTTTTTTCCCTTTTTCTTGCATATATTTTTCCTATCTTTTTGCACTTTTATTTTTTTTCCTGGCCGTCACTTTGGTCACTTCCCATGCTTATCATTTTTCCGCGCTTTGCCGAAGCATAGGCCATTTATCGAGGATGTGCCTCCTAATATTTAGTGTCAATCTATGATGAGGTGTGCGTGTGAGGACCAATTAAAATGTTTTAAGGTCAAACAGCTTACACCGGATATTTCAAAAACCGGTCAGTTGATGTGAATGAAACTTGCGGGAAAGTTTAATCAAGTTACAAGGAAGAAGTTGTTATGTGTTAGTGACGATCCAGTGAAGGGTGAAAATTTGAGGGTCTTCTCAATTTTTGAGGACCCAGACCTAAACGTCTCTTTAAAAAATATCAATGGGTAGAATTTAAACCTTGTATAACAGGTCGTCAAGTCGAGTAAATAAATGATTATATTTTTGTGACGATCCGGAGTAGGGTGTAGATCTGATGACCATTGAAAGGAATACGCTCCAGACCACATATTTCGAAAACGGATCAACTGGTATGAATGAAACATTCGGAAAAAAGTTTAGCCAAGTTACAAGGAAGATAGTATTATGTGTTGGCGACGAATCAGTAAAGGGTGTAAATAGGAGGGTCATTTCAATTTTGGAGATCCCAGACGTAAATATCTATCAAACGTTTTCAATCAGTGTAAATGAAATTTTCTATAATAGTTTGTAAATGTCCAGTAAAGAAATGACTGAATTTTTGTGATGATCTGGCGTAGGGTGTGAATATGAGGATCATTTAAGGAAAACGTCCCACACCAGAAATTTCAAAAATGGGTCAACTGATCCGAATAAAACTTTTGGGAAAGTTTAACCCAAGTTACAAGGAAGATATTATTATGTGTAGGGGACGATATATGTAGGGTGTAAATTTGGAGAGAATACAAGGATTGTGTGAGTATATGAATGGTAAGGCAGGTGGAAATGCATGTAAGGTGTTCGACTTATGATCGTGAGATCGGAAGTTCGAGACCGACGCTCGTCGCATTGCTTGTCCTTGTGCAAAGCACTTCACTCTTATGTTTGTCTCTCTCCTAAAACCAGGAATATAAATGGGTCTGGTTAATAAAGATATCTATAAATACACAACGAAGAAGCTAATGTAAACAATTTAGTATCAAAATCCACAGCATCAACAAGGTTGCTATCATTGAAATTATTGTTTCGTGAATATTGGAATCAGTGGCCGGTTCAAAGGTCAATGTAGTTTCAGCACAAATAACTCATTGGGATTTTGTGTGAAAGATAATGATAATTCTTGACATCTGCAGTCAAGTGCGCATGTATAAGTGTATGATATACATGTGTATTAAGTTCTAATTCATTTGAACAAACAGTTAGGTAGATATGCTACCTTTTTTAAAAAATATGCTTCCAGCAGGAGTGTGTGTCTATGTCCTATACTGCCTTACTGTATTATGTTTATTAATAAAGTATCCACACGGGATTCGGTTATCAGGAAATGTGTGGTGTATTTTTTTATGGCTTTTGTACGTATTTTGTAGTTTGTACTTAAGTTGACACATGAGCCATCAGGCACTTCTACTGGATTTACCCTTTCCGCCATCTTTAACTGCCAGATCATAATCATAAACGAAAATATTAGGGCATATTCCATAAACCTTCAACTTCAGATCAATTTCTTTGATAGTTTGAAAGCGAGCAGAGCAAATAACTTCTTTTTTGATCCACTCTGCATGAATCAACAATTCTATAGACCTTATCCTTACACTTGATAGTTATATTATTTATTTTATGTTTTCATACTGTCAATAAACCACTGATGGAAAGTATGATGTAAATTCGAAATAATTAAAGTCATCGTCTTTTTCGCTTCCGCCAAGAAGATTATGAATTCACCACTGTGTGCTGTCTGTTAGAAAAATTATGCGTAAACTAAGCTCTAGATTACTTATTATTTCATCTTTAAGATCTAAGCCGGTCATGCACGGCATCGGCCTACAAGTCAATGTCTGCTGTCTGTGAGCGCTTGACACCGCAGCACACCGTCTGATGATTTTTGGTGGTGCACTGAGCAGATCATCATTAAAACGATGCGTTACGCGAAATCGGGCTAGTCGACGACGCATTTGGCCCTTTCGTAATCCCGCACCGCCGGTAACCTTGAGCCACCGTGCCCAAAATTGTTTAGTTTATACATGTGAAAAGGAACTCTCGGAACATTGCATCAGTGGACGTATCTAAGGGGCGTGAGGGCGTACGCCTCTCTAAAAATACTCGCCCCGTCCCCCACCCTCCCAAAAAAAAATCCAAAAAAAAATCACGCTCATGAGTAAAATTACATTATATTGCGAGTTAGAGCCCTCACCTAATCATGGTGCCCCATGTGACCTTTGCGCTCCCCATCAACCCCCACACCATTTCAAGACTCCTAAATATTCCCCTGCATTGCATAGGACTAGTCTAGGCTCAGGTTCTTCACCATTTGATGCACTGTATTTATATTCTTTTCAGCTTGCACGTTGCTAGTGTCTTTGGGAGAGCAGTTGGCCCAACTCCACAATGATACGGTTGTAGATTCACTCTTTAAACTCTGCGACTTGCTTCCCAGTAAGTAGACCTGTAGTAACTAATAAAGTATTATGTTGCAAAAAATCTCGATTGTGACAAGACTTATAAACTTGTCAACTTGTTACTTACATAATTGGTGTTACATTTTAGGTTTAAACTTATAAGGTCTCTATAAGTCTTAGAATATGAAGTTATTTTTAGTTGTAAGAACAAAAATCCTGGTGTCGCAGGATTTAAACTCACTTCCCCGCCAATGGAAAGCTTAAAAGGTTAAAGGTTATAAATTTGTACCGCGCAAAATACTATGCGCTAAAATGGTAGCTTCAATAAATAAAACATAATAATATCATAGATAAATGTTTATATTTTCAGGTACTTATGACATTCCATGCCGGGTCGTTGTTGCCTTAGCCGCACCAACTTTAATCAAAGTGTAAGCTATTAATAATTAATTAGGTCTATTATCATGAGAATTTAATTTAAACATATTAACATATTATTATTAATCATCATCATTTTCAATTTGTATTATTAACTATAATAAGAATGATGAAGAAGAAGTTATCATGGTGAAGATGATGATGATGATTGATGACGATAAAGATGATGACAACGATGACGTCAACACTGATGATGATGATGATAATTATGATGATGATGATGATGATGAACACCTCGGTTTGGTGTTCTCACTTCCTGAACACCAGCTCCCTTGATAGAATGCTGTGGTTAATGATTAGTTTCTCTGGCTGAAGTTTCAAAATCAACATTAATATATTAATGTAATTTTATTAATAATATTTTATGTTACGCTATAGTGTTAGGACTTTTTATATATTGTATAGTACAAAAGGAAGTGACCATTAAATCTCATATATTAACATCCTATAAACAATGCCGTAGCCAGGATTTCCAAACAGTGCGAGACAAATGTCAGGGTGGACGCACTTTACGCGTACATTCAAATAATGTGGAACCATTTTCTTAAAAGTTAACCCATTTTACGTAAAAATATGAAAATTCTGGTCCCATTTTTCTAAACTTTAAACCCATATTAGGCTAAGTATGAGAAATCTGGACCCATTTTTCAAAAAGTGGATTCATTTTATGCATAAAATTGCTGAATTTAGACCCATTTTTAAAAATGTGGACCCATCATTTGTGTACCCATTAGAAGAATTGTGTGGGACTGTCCAGACTGCCCCAATAGCTGGCTACGGCATTTCCTAAAAATGACGATCGTGGTTGACTCAATGCGATAGTTTTAAACTGGGTACTCACTGCATCGTACGACAGTCGGCCGGCGACGACAATTACTGTGTTCTTTTCAATTCAGTGGCCGATTCTAGAGGAGCCATAATATACATTTTTTCCCCTCAGCTCCAACTATGGTGTGGCTGAGGTGGTTAAAAACCTCCATCTGTGAAAAACCTTCCCTGGACACCTCTATTTCGAATTCCTGGTTACGAAGTTACCAGGAATTCGAAATAGAGGTGTCCTTATTACTAGCCACTGGGAAATATGGGAAGGGGGAGAACTAAAGATTAGAACTTCTTGCAATGAATTTTCTGAAAACGTGAATCAGTATACCTAGTCCTAGAATTTTCATTATTATAAAAATTTTATTTAATGCACCACACAAACGAAGTTTAAAAAGAAAGAAGACACTAGCTCTTCATGAATCCCAGTGCAGCTCCAGACCAGGCAGTTCCAAAACAAACATGATCTTTTCCCTTCCCCAGAAAAGAGCAAAGAACAAAGACAGCCTCTGGACATGATGTTCGTAGACCTTACCAAGGCCTTCGGTTTAGCCAGCAGGAAAGGAATTTTTGAACTTCTTCAGAAGATCGGTTGCCCTCCAAAACTCTGTGGCATGTTGATTTCATTTCATGCCGACATGAAATGAACCGTCCTGTACGACAGATATTCTTCAGAACCCTTTCCAATGAACTGTAGTGTAAAGCAGGGCTGCGTCTCTGCGGCAACTCTCTTCGGAATCTTCTTCTCCCTGCTCCCTTCATATGCATTTGATTCATCCGCTGATGGTGTTTATACGCACACTATGTCCGATGGGAAGCTCTTCAACTTGGCACTACTGCGCTCGAAGAATAAGGTAAGGTCTGTGCTCATCCGTTTTTTTTTTATGATGCCGCCCTGATAACCAACTCTGAGGAAGCTCTCCATGCACTAAGTGATAGCTATGCCGATGCTTGTGAGCAGTTTCGATTGACCACATGCCTGAAAAAACCAAGGTCAGAGTGCACAGGATGCTGAAAATCCTCCATGCATCAAAATTAATGATGTCAGTCTGGAAGCTGTGGATAAATTCACTTACCTGGGTTCGATAATCAACAACCTTCTTGACAGATGACTTGGGAAGGCCAATGTAATCATGGCCAGGCTAACTAAGCGAGTATGGGATAACAAAGTACTGACAGAAAACATAAGATCAGGGTTTACCAAGCCTCCGTTCTCAGCACCATTCTCTATGGAAGTGAGTCCTGGACCACCTACATGAAGCAGGAGCATCGGCTCAGCGCTTTTCACATGAGATGTCTTAAGCACATCCTTAAAATCAGCTGGCAGAGGACCATATTGAACATAGCAAATTCCAGTATCGAGCAAAAATTCCAAGCATCCATTCCCTGTTCAGTCAGCACCGCCTTCGATGGCTTTGACACACCCGGCGAATGGAGGATGGAAGGCTACCTAAAGACATCATATATGGACACCTGACGTGTTGGTTGCCCTTCACTTAGATTCAAGGACGCTTGTAAAAGCAACATGAAGTCATGCAATATTTCTTCAGAAGTTGAGAAATTCAGGCTGAGGATCGCGGTTCCTTGACGCCAGATCATCCAAGGGCATCGCAGATGCAGATGTTAAGAGAGGACAGCTTGCAGCTGCAGCAGCAGAGAAGAGGGTTTGAGGGAAGCACGCTGCAGAAATTCTCTCCACACAGCACTCTTCGTACAACTGCACAAAATGTAATAGAGAGTGCCACTCGCGCATTGGACATTCGACAAACGATGTGAAATCCCTCATTCTATCAAACCAATCCGATTCTTTATTTATCTTATTTTTTCTTTTTATTGTTATTTTTATTAGTATTGTTGTTATAATTATGATTGCTGTTGTAATGTTGTGCTTTTTTTTTTTTTTTTTTTTTTTTATAAGATTTTGATTGGA